>NC_138663.1:174833029-174940529 GCF_964273445.1 Streptopelia decaocto | reverse complement strand
CTATGGCATACCTTTAGCAATATAAAGGAATACACCCTGAGTCAATATAGACAAGGTAAGATATAAAAGTTGGCTCAAAACATTGTAGAGTTTCCCTTCATTAAGCCACCTAGAGCTAATTTTATATCTGCTAAGCGTATTCACTGCTTTTCAAAGCCAAAAGAAATGGAGAAAAAGGACAAATCAATTTTTAAGACAAATTTAAGCATTTTGTGTTCATCTTTTCTCTTTTTGAATGACATATTACAGTAATTTTGTTTCATTGGCAGCTCTTCTATTCTGGTAATTCCACATTGCAAAATTATCTCAAAAGAACAATTTCCCTCTACTTTTCTCTCTCATGCATTTTCAATTGTTGCGTTTCTATCTGACCTCTTATATATACTACACTAATATTACTGGCTGAGGCTGATGTCATTTAAAATTGTATATCTCTCATATTAAATTTGAAACCTTTGCTTTCCTGGGATTCCTAGATTTCTTTAAATTCTACAATTTTATAATAGTATAGTCACTAGAAGTTATAAAAATCTGAGACTTACTCTACAGTAGAGTGTCATTACATTCCTTTAGAATTATATTCTATTATTATAACTATGTATGCAAAAAATCTGTTGACTATCTCAGTGCTCCCCTGGACTGTTTGGACAGCTTTAAACATAAAACCACTATTATGCCAAAGTCCTTCAGCAAGTTGTCATGTTTCAATTTTTCAATTAGTTTTATTCTTGAGGAATGTTTACTATTTTATTTTCTTTTAGAATTGTTTTTAATCCATTAGCATGTTTTATAACATGTCATTGTAAAAATTAGCTGATGATACATTCTGATACATTTAAGGTATCAGAATTACTTTAATTATAAAACTTGTATCTGTAGTTTCTACTCACAAGTTTCTGCAAATTCAACATTTGTTTTAGGATGTCTGTCTATATCATTAAACTAAAAAATAATTTTAAACAGACTTTGAAGACTTGTAGTTTTTCTATATCTTAGAAGGAAAAACTTCAATATGATGATGAAAAGAGATCTTATCCATAACCAAGTATGGCTGGATTTTGAAGTTTCAGACTTCAGAGACAAGAACAATGTAGTTTTCTGTTAAGCAACAGTTCTTCAGCTTAAAAGTAAAGTCTAGGTCCAAGGCTTTTTTCGGTTTTATTTGGTTTGGGTTTAAAATATAAATTATCCATTTTTAATTATATTTAATTAAAGTAAGTTTTTTCTGAAATACTAATTTGAAGTGTTACGTACATTCATATGAAAATTAGAAATTAAATTTGCTTGGAAAAATGTTGTTTTTAATAATTATTAAAACAGATAATTGATAATAAAAAATTTTAACCTCTTGTATTATGTAGATGGATGAGATCTCACTGCTGATATAGTCTGATAGCCAGTATCAGAACTAGCTAACGAAACAGCAGGTGAGATCAAGATCACATGTTTTAAAAATTGTCAGTTTCAGCTGTTAAGGATATTTTGTAAATTTATGGGATTTACAAAAATTTGCCTGGGTTGGTCAAGATACTTACAAGTCCCAGTGACACTGAAAAAAGCCAAAGATGACTCAGTGACATTGAAAATAAATTTATATTTTCATGCTTTGTGTTTTTCAATCTAAGTTTAAAAGCTCCATATTCCTCGATAAATAAACAAAGGTCAGTCATCATATTGATTTAAAATATGTAATACTTTACATTTAGAGCATCAGTGATTATTCTATTCTATTCTATTCTATTCTATTCTATTCTATTCTATTCTATTCTATTCTATTCTATTCTATTCTATTCTATTCTATTCTATTCTATTCTATTCTATTCTATTTCTGTTGAATGCATCTCTGACTTACATTTGGTTTCCATTTTCTGTTGTGTCTGCAAATATGTGCCCAGAAAAGTTTTAGCATTTTTACTTTAAGATGAAAAGACATTTTCAGATAAATCTTTCTGCTTAAGAGATGGCTAACTTCTCATACTTGAGATTATGACTGAGTTAAGAGTTACAAATAATGTCTTAACAAAACCAGAACAGCTATTGATACAGCTACCAATAGCTCCATTTAGGATGTTCTGTCCAAACTGTATAATTTTTAACATTAAAGATGCATTACCTGCTCCAGCATTCTAGAACTACACAGTAAGTTGCTGACAGAGACAGAACGAGCTGTACTACTTGATAAACATATCAATTTTAATGTCACAAGGCTACTCTAAACTGTAACCTTCCAAGCTGTGGAATCTGACAGTTTTGCCACAGGTTTTTTCACCCCTTGTTTTTTTCTACCTAAAAAAGGCCATGGTATGGATCTTTGTACCTAGTTAGGAATTGTCTGATTTCTGGAAAGAGTTACGAATCAAGTTGCACATACAGATCTTTCTGGGGTTTTTTTATTTGTTTGTTTATTTATTTATGGGCATAAATAATCTCCATTACTCTTCCCTGGAGTGCAGGTAGGTCTCCTGAGACACATAAACTTGCGTGGTGGTCCAATATATTTTGCTTGCTTTCTGAGCTGCGTCTTGATTTTTTAAGCCAGTGCTGCAAATTACTTGTGCTTTTAAGAGAGCAACACTGTAAAAGACTAAAGTACAAGATTCACAGATGTTTCACCCTCAGAATAACTATTTATGATGTCAGGTGATACTCAGCAGGAGGAAGAAGACCAAAAGCGACAGTAGGAGATTTAAGCACAAAAAATTTAATAGATTTACAATAGCTGGCTCTGGATGCACATCAAAAACATTTAGTGTCCTAATCTAGGACAGTTCAGTTCATCCTATCTCTGCCATACTGCCAAGACAGGCAATAGAATGAGCCAGTACATAGCAATTTTGAGAATGAGCCAGTACAGAGTAATTTTGAAATATTCCTTGGTATTCTATCATATTCTGATACTGTATAGCTGGAATTATCAAAATTACTTTTCTATTTCAAGTACAGATAAGAAGAAGAATGTGACCAGAGTGGTAAACTATAATTTCAAAGGTTTATTTTCCAGAGAAGATATTTACTCTTTAATATATTACACAAATGAGCAAATCTCTGAAAGACCATTATTGTCATCCATTTTCTGCCCAACTCTCCCAATATACTTGACAAACTTCATTTTATGTTTCTGTTCTTGTATTCAAACTGGATTGGTAGCTTGTTTCCTCGACTAATCCAGAAGCTATTAAGCACAGTGGATAGCTATCCATTATCTGAATGCATAGTTTCCTTTGCAGAATGGTGTTAAGGAATAAGATTTCATTGTTGTTGGTAAAGGCATCCTGAGGGCTAAAGCAAACAAAACAAGATCAGCATAGTGTCTTATTATATTTACATAACTGTTAGCAGTTTTCATTTTTCAATTTTACCTGATTTTTTTTTTTACCTCCAAGGCAACATGAAATGATAGAGAGATAAAATGTTCCCAGGAAATCAGACTGTTAAATTCTTTCTTTGATGGCAAGAGAAAGAACACTTTCACTGAAGCATTTACTCAAGTTTCATTGACTTGAAACAAAGAATTAGAACCCCTAGGAAACTGTTAAGTATGATCTATATCAGAGATCTGTTGCTCTGAAGAAAGTAAAAAATATGTTACTTCTGCTACAGAAAAAAATTCTAATAAAAATTCAGGAAGAAAATTCATCCTGCTTTCTATTTTCACAGTCACATGCAGAATGTGACATCTTTAGACTATTTTGATCTCATTTCCTGTAGTAAGACAACTCAAGAAAAATAACTCTTAGATTCTTATGTAGCTCCACAACAATTTTGAGGAAAAAAAAAAATCTTTAAAAGTTTATTTCTCTCTTCACTGTATGTGGTCTCTTGTTCGCCAACTTCTGTATTGCCTATCCCTTCTCTTTTTATATATTTAAGTTTATATTTACATTTAGAATTGTCATAAAAAATGAATAAATTGAAAGTCTTTCTACGGAACATTGGCTTAATGGCTTCTGAAATCAAACTGAACCAGTATGAGATATTAGTCTAGTCTTCAAACAGATGCGTGGGATTTCTGTGATATCCCTTTGTTGCATATACTCCTGTTCCCAGATTCAGACTCTAGACACACTCCTTGCTCTACTGTGCATAGACAGAAGTAGATTTCTGATTTCGTGGTAAGCTTCAGAGGTGGGAAGCTACCTGTACCAACCAGGAGTGAGATTCTATACAGTTTTGCTCTAGAGAGACATTTATGAGAGCTGCCACAGAGACCAGCTGCAGTCCATACAGGTTCTTCCCCAGGCATGCTGGAGATTCCAGAATCTTCTCTAGACAGCCAAGCAGGTTGCTGAACCTTGACTACCTTCCTTGAGCTTGAAGAAAAAAAGCCAGCTGTCTCTCATGCTGCCCATCTCAGGCATACCAGATAAAAAGAAAACAAATATTTTCCAAGGTTTCTGCTGTTGAGGTCTTGGGCACTTTGCAAGGCAAGCATGTTAGATCAACATTTTTCCTAGTTGCATCATGGTTAAAGCTTAGCAGACCTTTTCCATGGTCCTGGTAATAGCTGGGGGACATGATAATTACTCATAAAGCCGTGGAAAAGAGATTGCTACTGTCACCAGTATTTGTAGTTTATAGCTGCAAATCATAGATATATACTACTGTAGTAATAAACTGTAGCTTGCAGACTACGACTGTGTTGTTCTGCAGGCTTACTGACCTTAAGCAAGCTGTGAAAACTTGAGTGCAGTTAAAAAAAAGTATTTAAATAACAGAAGTTAAATACTCCTTGAAGATATAACTTGGCCAGCAGACAGTTTACTCCAGCACTCATTCATTGAAATGAAAGCCTTTGACTAATTTTAAAGCGAAGGTTATTAGGCTGCTGTCAAGCAAGGAGAACAATCTCCAGTCAACTGCAGAGCCCCAGAAAAAAGGCACCCTGAATACCTAACCTTAAACTTAGTAGCATTTTATGCACATTCCCTTAGTGTGTGACAAATTTAATACAGCAATAAGATCTCATTAGTTCACAGGGATTCCCTTGTTTTACATAGAACAAGGCGGATGGTTTCAGTCAAAGCATTTAAGTTTTCATTTATTGTAACTCTGGTGCAGCAGAATGGCTGATATAAGATTTCTTAGGTTTCGAAGGGGGCAGGTAAGGAAAAGAAAATAGCGTGTTTCATTACAGAACATGAAAAAAAAACCTTTTTTTTTTCCTTTTCTCTACTGACTTCAAAAAAGTCAAGTCAAAGGCAGAGCGATTTCTAAAGACTAAGAGTGTACTTCTTCAAAAGTACATGCAAGTTTTATCTTAAGAAAGAGTTTTCAAAGGAAACTGGAGTTAGCAGTACCGCAGCTACAGATTTATCCTGTGTTAAGGCAGCCATGATTTTTATCAGACACGCAAATGCTACTACCATCTGGAGGTTTTGCATTACACTACTTAAACATTTGTAATTGATTAAGAGGTCTCTTTTAACACAAATATCAAATTAAATTGTCAGAATTAAGGTTCCAGATGCATCAGTAACTCCATATCCTAAGTTCACTGGTGGTATAAACAATCTCAGTGCTGTCTTGCTTATATCTAATGCTTTTATCCTGAGCCTTAGGGATGCATTGAAATCTATCAAATTCTATTTACCCACCTCAGGTTTTAAACCTCATTTTTGTTTCCTGGGTGAAAAGGTGAAATTCATTACTGGGAATAGACTTAACAAAAGGCCTATGCCCTTTTAAGCCCTCTTAAGCTTCAGGCAAAGTAATCAGGCAGACTAAAGTTAAAAACCAACAACACATTTTAATGTACTTATCAGCCTTGCACAAGGTGTCCAAGAGACGGAAAGAGATACAGAGACAGAGAGGAAGATGGAGAGAGGAACATCCCTGGGTATTTTCATTTTCTCATCAAATTATTTGTTTAACTTCTTGGTAGACTGTTTATTAGGAAAATCTGTATTTTGTGCACTTCATGATGTAATAGCATTTTCCTTAATTGTATTTGATAGTTAATCCATCTTCCTATGTGTTTCCTTTAGGGAAGAAAAAAGATAACTCGATTCTTAAAGCAATAAAGACAAACTGTCTAAACTGAATACTGTATTGTGTTATAAAAACCTCAGCATTTATAAATTGCTTCAATAAAATTCTCAGATTGCTGTAACTGGGAAGAAGAAGATAGGAGAAGCCTTCCAGGTCAAATGGTAACTTTATTTATGTGTAAAACTAGCAAAAGAACAATAAGAATAGCGTTTAAAATATATAAATACAGTTAAAAGCAACAAATACAGAACATACATTGTCATTTTATATAGTTGGTGGGAAGGTACATGAACAAGCAGTTCAACAAGTTTTGTTAATATTGAATAGTTCATTATTCCCCAACAAAATTAGTGGGACTGATTCTAATAATAATAATAACAACAAGGATAGAAGGATTGCATTCAAAATATCTAGGAATCATTACTTTAAAAAAACACCCTGATTTGTGATAATGCAGATTAGATTCAGACATAACTAAACAATCTGGTGAGCATAACACTTTGCTGAATGCTGAATGCTTTGCTGAAGTTATTTATTTAGCTATAGTTCAAACAAAACAAACAAACAAATATAGTTATTTATATAGCTATAGTTTGTTTGTTTGTTTGTTTTTAATATGTCATTTTATTACTTAAAGAAGAAGGAAAAAAGACTAAACAGATCATTGACAAAATTTTCCCCAAGGAAACTGCACTGAAAACAATTCATTTGCCCAGGACATTAAATTTGTCAACAGTTATAACTATTTCGCCATAACCACTATGACCATTCCTTGCAGTGCAGGAATGAGGAAAAATTTAACATACATTGCTCTTGCTCATGCACACAATTGTTCTGCCTGTATTAGCTGGCCCGGTTCATACAATATACTAGTTTATGTCTGACAATGCTTAGCACATCCCCAAGTACTACTTATAAAAAGATCCATATATGAAGGGGTACTTACTACTCTTCACAGACTTTTTTTTTTTTTTTTTTTTAAATTTACTCTATTTATTAGCTTCCTTATTTATGTGCTATTTAGCTATTTATTTGGTTCCTTATGAAGCCTCCACTATTCATTGAATGGTGCTTTGACACGCTTGCTCTATTTTGTTGCAGTGATTTGGAGTATTCTCAAATGTTTATTCAAATGCCACCATGTTTTGGTAAATGAAACAAGAATTATATAAATGTATGATAAAATAATGTAAATAAATTCTATATAAGAATATAAAAATAGATGGAATAACTATTGATCATCCTATTCCTATTTTGATTCCTTGATTGAAAACAAGTTACTAGAAATAAAGTTTAATCAGTTCAATTTTTTCATTAAAAGATTCTTTTAAATTATTGTTCTCTATTTCAAATGTACCAGTACCACAAGACTGGATGAGCTAGAACTTTGCATTTTATACCAGTGTCTCACGCAAATTTGTTACGCTTTTCTTCATGATGAAATGTATTTGGTCATGAAGAGAAAAACAGCACAGCATGTGGTCATAAACAGATTAGCTCAGCTGGAATTTGAAAATCTTTTTATTTACAAAGCCTTCCTGAAATTGTAGATGTTTTTCAAAAAGTATACTGGATGTTGCCACAGTGCAACTTAATTAATTCCTAACCTTCTGAAATATAATTTAGTTTTTCATTTTTCTCCTATTTTAATTGTTGATGTGATTATATTTTTATTATTTAAAAAAGCCCTTGTAATTTCCATGCTATATCTAAACTTCAAATAAAGGTTAATAACTTTAATCCCTTTTATATTATCTCTGTGTTGCATATTCAATAACACCTTGTTCTACTGAAGGCAATACTGCAATGGAAACACACTAACGTGTATGTTAAGACTGTTCAAAATAATAGTCTTTTATAGGAAGCATAAAAATGTCTTACTTTCATGTCTATAAAGAATTCTGACTGCTGCTTCCTTCCTTTTGGATCCTAAAAACACTATCCTGGATAATAAATTCAATGCAGAGCAACCATAGTCTGCAGGTTTTACTTTCACGATCTCATGTCAATAATTTTCAGGTGATACAATATCATTAGTTCAATGGTGCTAGTTCTGGGTTACAATCAGGTGGCTTTGGATTTGACTGAGTTGCCAAATGCATTGTTTTTCAATTAAAATTCTTCATAAGACAGATGAGGAAGAGATAATTTTAGAAAGGCATTGTTCTTGGAAATACATAAAAATTAAAATGGAAGTACATTTAGCCATTAATCTCTGTCATCTGTATCTAAAAAGCACACACAAAGCGTACTACAGGGTGTTTCAAAAAGATGGACCCAATTTCAAAGCAATACAGATTTCAAATTGTACTATCTTTTTGAAACACCCTGTATTTTGGGAAGAACCTTGGCTTAACTTAAGAAAAAACATTAAAAACAAACAAACCACACACACACACGCAAAACCAACAAAACCAGACCAAACTAAACAAAACCAATCAACCACAATCAACCAAACCCCACGTTTTTAAACAGAAATAACCTTTTTTTTTTTTTTTTTTTTTTAGGATGAAATAGAACAAAATGACAAAATAATAATGAAAAAAAAAGTCTCCACTTCTGCTGTTTTAAATGTTTTTCATAGTATTGAATCTTTAAAAGGTTTGAGATGGTTTTGTAGCTTTCCAGGTGTCTGAATTTGCTCACCACTCTCTTAAAACAACTTGTGCAGAACTTGAGCCTAGATAGGCTTTTTATCCTGTATGTTTTATTATAGCTCCTTTTCTTTGGAAAGTACTGTCCCTCGTAAGAGTAAGCATTACATCAGAGGTGAATTTGAGGTGGTTTTTACACTCATTTAACTGAAGTTCTCTTCATGAACCAAAATAACCTAAAAAGACTGAAATAAAGTTTGGATAGGGCATTTGGGAGATTGCTGGCTTTTTGTCCAGCCTAGTGGTTTATGACTTGTTCCTTTTCATTACATATGCTGTAGTTATGACTCAATCACTGAGTTGGATTCACAGTAGGGAGGATAATAGAAAATAATATTATGGAAAATAATAAACAATGAAAGCTCTCTATTAGTGACAGTTTTCTTCTGCACAGATGAAAATTCAGCCTTTTAGGCAGATCACAAAAGCTTATACTTCTTGCCCAATTTTAAACTTAGCACAACAAAGACAAAAAAAAGTCAACCTTTAAACAACTTTGAGTCTGCGTAGGAGCTTATGATATGGGGCAATTTTCGGAATATCTTACTAATAAATTAAAGCACCTGAGCTGAATAAAAATCAAAAAGGCTTGCTTGTCCTGTTATTGACACAACATTTCAAGAAAAACTATCTAGTACTGAGCACTCTCACTTCAGATGAAACATCCAAATGTCTTTCTCCCTCTGACAGTTTTGTATGCCTTACTTTACACACATTTTCTTCACCCAGAGCTGCACCAGTAACTAGGACTTTGTAAATACAACTAGCCAGTATGGCTAGGTAGAGTAGTGCTGTGTCCAGTAAAGCTCATTCATAAGCAGAAGACATTACTGAAAATACGTGTTTAGAGCAATACCTGGGTTTGAACAGCCAGCTTCTGTGATTTCTCAGAAGTATAATAAGGGTTGGGATTCAAGTCTAGATTACGACATCTGAATTCAGGTAGCTACAACATAGACATTCACACATCAACTTTTAATGTGATTTAACATGTTTAATGTGATAGGGTATACAATGAAAACAAAAGAGGTGATTCAGTGCTTACTGATAAACAGGAAATGTGTTTTGAAAGGCAATAGGGTACCTCCTGTAGACTCCAACTGACCCTCCAGCAGCCTCCAGCTGGCCATGGATATTCTCTTCCTTCTGTGTAATCTATTAGATGCCTCTAGATAGTTGCAAAATTCTCAAGTGCCAGCATGTATGTGGGAAATCATTTGTGGGTTACAGCATTGGTCTCCACAATTTTAGGATAAACTGCTGAGAGATAAAAACTATGACATTCATTCTTACAGGCTTCAGCTTCAGGTTACAATCGTATGGATCTGAGTCTATAGGAATCTCCTGTTTACTAATTTCCAGATAAACACACAAATCTTCACAATAGTTGTGGTTATGAGAAGCCTCTTCCACTATACTAGTGTCAAGCAATTAAAAGTAGAAACAAGGGCTTTCTACAGTAGAATGCAATTTTTCCCTTTCCAGTCTGTGCTGACAAGATATTTTATTCCTTTCTTATTTTAAAAAGAGTTTTTCCTTTCAGGAAGGCAAAAGTTCTGGGGATTTTTGTTTCAGTGCTTGTCTTGTTGTGCTTGCATGAACATCCAGATCCTCAATCTGAACAAGTTATCTGGAGAAAAGCAAGTGGTGGTCCTGCTTCTCTTTTCCTATAGAAACACAAACCTTGCTTTCCACTGATCAGTCACAACACAGCTTTTGTCTTTATTTGATTCTTTCTTTTTGTGACTTGCTATATCACCACTAAAATGACACATGTTGAAAGGAAGAAAGATTGTCTATATTTTCAGGGAACAATATAGAATATTTTTTTTTCCCTATACAGCACTTCAAAATAAATTTTCTCAGACCACCATATGTAGTATTCAGTTCTCTGTTCAATGAACTCTCCCTCTCAACTCCTTAATACATCTCACCCTCTCATGTGGCCTTCTAGTCATCCTTGAAGATACACCTCACACGCTCACCCTGTATAAAACAGTTCAAGAATAGATGGGGACACAGAGCTCTAAACTAGCATTCCCTTTAATTTCAGCAGTTCTTAAAGCTCCCATGGTGACACTAAGTTTTAATTTTCCATCGGTTGCTTGTTCACTGTTTCCAAATTTGTTTAGCTGACATTTTTATTCAAGCCTTAGTGAACACAATCAAACTTTTAATGCAAAGTGAGTTTGTGGGTCAAACTCCAACCAGCTTTTGTGTTCTGGGACTTTTTTCAGCCTATTTGCCAGAGTTCATCAGCATAGAGAAAAGTTAACTGCTGCTTTTCTCCTGTAATGTGGATTTGTTCTCTTTTGTAGATGTTTATTTCCATACACTGAAGCTATGGCTGTACATGAGGGTATATCAATGTAAAGCCAATTCTGCTTTAGTTGGTGAAAGCAGGAAAAAAAAGGACAAAAATATCCATTCACTTGCAGCCATGCATATCTATAATTAATTAAGTTAGCAACCTCATCCTCCTATATATTATATCCCCTGGTATAATTTACACTCCTGTAAGTCATGAGAAAATTGTTACTAACTCAGAAATCTTGTGTTTAAAAACAGAATTCAATTTAGAATTCTGAGTGTCTTGCAAAATCAATGTGAAGAAGGGAGAGTTCATTGGGAAGTCAGTTATAATGCCTTTGTTCTCTGGAGAAAGTATGCCCTGAAGAATTTGAACCTGGTATGTTCTTAAACAAGGGGTGCAAAACAAAATGTGCTCTTCGATGCTTTTCCTCTCCCTCTTTTCAATGGGAGTGCAGACATTATGCTTCAGTCAGCTGATGATGAACTCACTCCATTTGGTTTTGCACATGAATGATATCAAATTATTTTGACCGAAACCTCATATGGCCAGTGCCAGCACACTTAGGCCTTAGAAATTAGGGAAAATGCCAAGATTTTGCTCCTAATACTTCTTTGCGCAAACATAGATAATATTTAGGTCTCTTATTTCAATCTGTTTGTCAAGTATTTAGTTGTGAAGCCAAGCCAATTTGCCAAATCAGTAAGTTCATCCAACTTATCTTTTCTTTTTGGTGTGTGTGTGTGTTTATATGTATGTATTTATTTTTCCCAGATATGAGACTGTAATAATAGTTTAGATGGAAGAAGAAATATGAAATAAATAATAAATTATGATTTTTCTACTTAGTAGAACCTGATAGCAGAGAAGAGTACAACATCATAAAGTTGTTTGAATACAGTGAACTATTGATCAGAGCAGTTTAATTACTGTAAAACATTGAAGAATAAAAGTTAGCAGACTGTGATGGTTATTTATTATCACTAATTTAGAGATTGGTATTACAAAGAAAAGGAGGGTTTTTTTTTTCACTACCATAACAAATCACAATGTCATTAACTACATTTAAGTGAAATCCGATTCTTAATGCTGTGAAAAAAAACCAATATTGTCTGAGTGTGAGTTCCAATTTTATTCCATTTTCTTCATGCTGATCTCAGTGAGAGACTGAGGACGGGATGAATGAGTTTAATAAGTTTAGTATTATTTTGTATTTAGTATTATTTTGATATCATATGTTGTAATGAAGGATTCTGCATATTGCAGTGTTTCATCCATTGTTTCTCATGGTACATCCAGAAAGGATTAGCATTCATTGAAGACAGGTGAGCAGTTAGATTCAGTGATAAAAGTGGTGAAAATCTCTGGGATTTAGAAGAAGGGAGTAGATGGAGACTATTTTTTGAGTTAAAAATACTATATGAGGATACAGCATTTTTACAGGACTATAAAAATTGAAAAGTAGTGAAATCTGTCTTTGAAGATGTAAAAGCACATCATGTATGTCTATGAGAAGGGGGTTATAATACTACCAAGGAGAAATAATTGTGTAAAGTGCAGAACAATACAAAAAAACGATCTAAGATAAGTCAACCAGCATGCTTAGGCTCATAACTTTTTCATGTATACCTCAGAAGAATTTCTGTAAAATAACATTTGGCCTTCATTTGTCCTTAGATGACAGAAGCTATCTGTTAGGCCAGAAGTTGAAAAAATCATTCATCTAGTAATTGATTTCTGCAACAGGAAGAGCATTCCAAGACTTTCATATCCTGATCGAGGCCACTCTGTAGTATATTCTCCTAATGTGCCATTTTCTGTGGGATGCTTTTTATGTTGGTGCTTGTGCATGGGAAATATGTATTTTGTCACAGAAGAATTAGGCTAAATTTTCATGAGGGTGATGCTGCCAATGATACAATCACTCTTATTTGATGTCTTAATCTGTTATTTGACTTCGTGTAGTCTCTAGTTGGTCTAATCCAAACACATTACTTTAAATATTTTTTCCCCTTTTGACTTTAATTAAACTCCACTATCACATATGAGTGGAATATGTAATGCTTTATTTTTCTGCTTTAAAAGTCAATGTCTCTACCATGTGAGTTTTCCCAGACTCTCACAGCTCTTTGTCTTAAATTTTATTCCTTCCATAATTGCTCACAGGAAATACAATGTCTTTTCGGCATAAGTATATCAATTTGATCTTAGTGTGATGTCTTTGAAATGAAAAACAGTTCCTTGCATGAAAACCAGAACTGCAGCAACAAAAAACACTGAAATCTTTTGTAGAGAGGGCTGTGTAAGAAAATATCTTCTGTGCACAAGGAATATCAAGCACAATGTCAAAATACAAATTGGTGCACTGAATAAAAGCCATGCCTCAACTACAGGAAATCTTTAGAGACATGGAAACCCTGTGTTTTCATTATGAAATAAGATGAGCAGTGAAAGGGCATGTCTGTACAATTCTTCTGGGAACAACAAAAACAAAACAAAGCCATTTTTAAAATAGAAAGATCACACAAGACGTTTGCTCCTGAATAGGAGTTGCAAAGCTGCCAGGCTTTTGGGAGATCATTTCCAAGAGCTTCTCCAACCTTGGCAGGAAAAAATATTTTGTGGCTTCACAGAACAAAAAATAAAATTAGTTCCAAGTAGTAGCTAAGGTCTGACTATGTAACACAGAGACTTCTGGGACGTAGCTCTGCAATGTGTGCTGACTGGTTCTTACAGGTTAGCCACCAGCAGAACATGACACACAGATCCACTCACAGCAAACCACAGCAGGTGCACAAAGAGCCCATGTGGCAGATCTATTCTCCCCTCTTTGCAGATCTGTGGGTCTCTCTCATCTTTCTCCTGTGGTAGAGCAGCTAGAGAAGCTGTTGCAGGCCTACTGCACGTAACACAGCTCAGCCGAGCAACTCCAGAGGGAGAAAGAGACAATATTGCTTCTAGCCTAAGCTTCAATAATTAATAACAAATAATAGGATTTGAGTCCCTTGAATCATTCTGATTATGATACTCTTCAGTCTGAGTGTAGAAGCCAACAAGGAAGAAAGAGATTTAGCTTTTAGAGCAAGTCTGATGAATGCACTGTGACTTGCACTTGGAAAATATTTTATCTATGCAAAACAGAGCACTGGACTCTACTGCTACAAAGACCTTTTGTGGGATGTGTCAAACAGCTCTGGCATACAGTGCACTGAATAACAGACTACAAAAGGAAAATGTGAAAACAGGTAATGAAGGTACAGACTCTGAGTTTGAAATAGGCAGTCCAAAGAGAAAGAGGCACTTACAAGGTATGTGTATAAGAGCTATAAGCAATATATAGTATTTGGTTTGCACATCACATTTTCACCTAATTCATTCCTACCTCTGCATGGTTTAAATGCATGAGCCTTGCTTATAAAACCATTTTTTAAATACGCTTATAGGAAGGGTAACATACACAAGAAGATTTCATCTTTCCGACAGAGAAGCACAGCACTTGACCAGTCCCACTCATCTCTACATCCAGCAGCAACACACTGTGAAGATTTCGGAACCATCTCTCATTCCCTGCACTGGCCTGAGGAACTGAAGTAGCACAGCGGGGGTAAACATTTGTTCCATGCTGATGAAGGAAAGGGATTATATGTCTATAAAACAGAAGGAAGTGCCTTAGGGATTTTAGGCCTGCAGAGGCAGAAATTTTCTAGAGCTGATCATATGACAGGGATGAGGAAGCTGTAACATAACGCTATTGCAAATGGTGTGCAAAAAGTGCTTCAGATATCTGGTCTCTTTTGGCTGCTATGGAGCTTTTTCTGCTCACACTGTCCAGCAAGCAGTGACTGGCTATAGGAAGAGTTCAAAGCATCAGCTAAAAGATAAGGATGTTGCTTAGAGGCTGTAAGGAGCAGAAGGAGATAAGGTTGAATAAAGAGCAGATGGGGGTAGACAAATATTGGCCCCAAGTGTGAAAAAGGTTCATCAACACCATCTTAGTCTCTAAAGAACTTTTTGCACAAATGCATGGGAATCAAAAGTAGTGTTTAATGATGATGAATACAGACAAAACAGTATTATTGTGCTCTGAAGAGTTTATTATCTTAAACAATGCCAGTCTTTCTCTTACTGCTATTTGTGAATGTTCAGATATTAAATTTCCAGATATGAGAAAAAAATAGAAATAATTTGTAAAGATTTATTATTTTAATAACATAAAATGATATAAATTTATAATAACACTTCATATTTAATTTGTCACCATATATCCTTAATGTATAGCTACATCTATGCATATTATATATATACATAATGCCAGTGCATTACACAGAGTGCTTAAAATGTAAGAAACATTATTTCATAATCACTTTAAAAATACTGTGGTACAGCTACAAAACACACACATGGTGAGGTAAACATATCTTCAAAGTGTTTTGAAATATATGAGATAGGCACTGAGTCAGTTCAGGTTTTTTGTTTTGTTTTGTTGTTTTTTTCCTCATGTCTTTTCTCTGTGGCATTAGTGGTAATGCAGAATGACAGAATAATTACTGTTAAAATATATTTTTTCAAATGGAATGTGATTATGTAATGAACCTTCTATACTGAGAATAAAGTACAAGGCACTTTAGTCAGTAGGAATCCAATTCAGAGTTTAAAGCACCATAAATTTTTTTTCCTCTTCTTTTCATTTTTTTTTCTTACTTTTCTATTTTCCTCCCATTTATCTGGGGAAATCTTTTCTTTTTAGCTCTAAAGGAGCTTATGTCTCAAATAATCTCATTGAAGAGATAAAAGTAACAACTCTGCAAAAACCCACATTAGAAGGAAGAAAAGTTGCATGAGTTGCTGAGAAAGACAAGGTAGGGTCATTTCCTCTGATCATCAGCTCTTCTAATTTTTCTTCCACAACTGTGACCTGGCTTCACGTCTTATGGGTTTTCCGTCAGCTTCACATCATCACCTGCAATCTGCATAATGTAAAACTCCAGGAAAACACGGGGTAGGACAAGCTTAAATCAACCTTGTAAGGTCTGAGCTTCATTCTGGCTCATTAATTTCAAAGCACATTAGTTTTAATGCTGAATGGGTAGAGAATGCTTTCAGCTGTAACTATGAACCACAATAAAAACATGAAAGATTGTAACTTCAGTACTAAATCTGGTAAGAATGAGATTTGATATTTGTGTTTGGTCGCTGTTTCTCACATGAGAAAAGTAAATAATGCAGTGTAATCAGTTTCCTATACTGAGGCACTGCTACAAACAGTGAAAATCCTCTGAAGATATCTTTGAATCTTAATGGTAAGCTGAGAAGATAATGTAGCTCCACTTACTGAAAGCCAGCCCCTAATATCCAACTTCTATAGCGTGCTTGGTATTGTGTTTTTTATGAAAGCATATTAACCACTTTATTTTGTCAGATACGGATTCCTTTGTGTTCTTCAAGCTTGCTGTGGTCTAGAAACTAATCTAAATAGATTTCACTGCTTCTGAAATGTAGCACACGTCCATGATCTTTTAAAAATTATTTTGAAACAGTATCTTGGTAAATAAAAAATATAATTCACTGTTGCTTTCACCTTTACTGAATTTAAGTATTGTCAAGACTGCTTCAGAGGTAAATAACAAAAAATTCCAGCATACTAACACGTACTGTGATAACAACATAGAAAAATATAATTAGGCAGATTGATGAGATCATCACTGTAGGTCACTTCAAACTGAAAATAATCTATTCTATTCTATAGTTGCTCAAGGCTATATGACACAAAACTGGGAGGAGTGGCTGACATGCCAGAAGGCTGTGCTGCCATTCTGTGAGACATGGACAGGCTAGAGAGTTGGGCAGAAAAAAATTTAACGAAAAATAACAAGGGCAAGTGTACAGTCTTGCATCTGGGCAGGAACAACCCCAGGTACCAGTATAAGTTGGGGAATGACCTGTTGGAGAACAGTGTAGGGGAAAGGGAACTGGGGGTTCTGGTGGACAGCAGGATGACCATGAGCCAGCACTGTGCCCTTGTGGCCAAGAAGGTCAATGGCATCCTGGGTTGTATTAGAAGAGAAGTGGTTAGTAGATCGAGAGAGGTTCTCCTTCCCCTCTACTCTGCCCTGGTGAGACCGCATCTGGAATATTGTGTCAAGTTTTGGGCCTCTCAGTTCAAGAAGGACAGGGAACTGCTGGGGAGAGGGTCCAGGGAGAGAGTCCAGCACAGGGCAACAAAGATGATTAAGGGAGTGGAGCATCTCCCTTATGAGGAAAGGCTGAAGGAGCTGGGTCTCTTTAGCTTGGAGGAGACTGAGGGGTGACCTCATTAATGCTTATAAATATGTAAAGGGTGAGTGTCATGAGGATGGAGCCAGGCTCTTCTTGGTGACAACCAATGATAAGAAATGGAGTAATGGGTGCAAACTAAAACATAGGAGGTTCCACTTAAATATGAGAATAAACTTCTTCTCAGTGAGGGTGACAGAGCACTGGAACAGGCTGCCCAGGGAGGTTGTGGAGTCTCCTTCTCTAGAGACATTCAAAACCTGCCTGGACACATTCCTGTGTAACCTCATCTAAGTGTTCCTGCTCTGACAGGGAGATTGAACTAGTTGATCTTTTGAGGTCCCTTCCAATCCTTTAAATTCTGTGATTCTCTGTGATTCTGTATGACTAAATATATTAATGGTGAGGAAAGAAAAATAAAGATAAGATGCCTATTTTTATATTCTTCGAAGTAATATTTATTTTTTATTCCTTGCAATCTAGATGAGGGAGTTCATTAAACCATTAACTCAAGTTAGAGCAGCTTGTGACATCATTCAAAGACTTCTTATACATTGTAAGGTTACGTCTGTGCTACTGAATAAAAGAGAGTAGGACACAGGTTGACAAGCAGGTCAGAGGTCAAATGGTCAAACATCTGTTTGAGCCTACAGTGCTTACCATTAACCCACTCTAGTCAGGAGCTAGGAGCTAGTCAGAAAAATGCATGATAGAGCCAAGAATAGAGATGACAATTTAATAGTGCGTATGACTGAGGTCCAAAGGTACAGCTCATTCCTAACTCTCTTACTTAACAGTAGAGATGTGGCTCTGAGAGCTATCTGAGAATTTCAGAAATGTAAATTCTGTAATAATAACAACTGTTTTGTAGCATTCTACCCAGATCTATCCAGGAAGATAGGGCAAATTTGAGGGAATGTTTCACCCAAGAACTACCTTAGAAAGCAGGATGAAAGTTGTATCAGGTTTGGATCCCACATTCTATAGGGTCCCACACCACATACCAGTCACCACCCTGTAGTCTTATGCCAGACCTTCTGATACTCTAAATTTTACTATTAGTACACCCCTGTTCACTCTGGGCTAGGCTGCAGGTGTGATACTTTAGATATTTTGAACTGAAAACCATGATCCTGTGTGGACATAACTTATCTACCCTCTAAGGAGCTAGTCCTAATGGATGGATATGAGCCATTTTGTACCTCATGGCCTTAAATCCAAGGAGTCATTCCCTGAGCAGTATAATGTATTTTTAAGAGCACAAAATAGATGTTTTAGGTAATGCCATAGGAGAGCCAAACACCTATTTTACATCTCAAGCTATTTACTTCTCAGGAGCAGGTCAGATATTTACATTGGCAATGCTGTATCTTTGTGCCATTTAGGAAAGTGCTAGCCAAGCATGCTTAGAAAGGCAAAACATCTTTTTTTTATCTGCATAAATGCCTCCACAGCAGGTATCTTTTTCTGAGCTAGCCACGCTCAAAAATCTTTATTGTCAATAGATAGAAATAAGCAGTACAATTAATCTGAAGAGATGTACTTTAGGATGTGATAAGCTGCTTTCTAGAAGATCCTTTTCTTTCTCCACTGAGTATGAATAAATCCCATGCAGACTGACTCAGCTTTTAGCTGAGAAAATACTAACTCATGTATTGAAAACAAAATGGATTTGGGCACTGTCTCAGAGTGTTCAATGGCAAAATGGATTTTTTTCTGCATTAAAGTTTTTTGTCTTTGTGCTGAAATTTTTTTTTTCATATTTCATCGTTTTCCTAAGGTTAAGAAAATCACATCCACAACAGTGTCTGCATGCTGAGGGTTATAAACTTTGTTCATTATAGTATGAGGTCCTATACTTTTCAGTATTCTTAAAGAATTCTATTAAGACAAGATGTGTTTGTACTCTTTTACTTTATATTTCATACCTTGTTTAAAATAATATATTTTACAATTCATAATGCATATTCTACTTCAGGGGACCTTTCTGAATCTCAAGTATCTTTTGAATGGTAACTATTGTAATTATCAATATGTGAAGATGGTATTTCTATTATTATTGTAATTGTCATTGTTAATATTATTATTGTTGTAGTTGTTGTTGTTAAAGTTAACCAACACGTATATTTTCTGTTTCAAAAATATCTTCCAACCATTTCATTGAGAAGCTCTCAGTCAAGAAACTATTATAAACAAGACCCTTGGATGAAACAGACAACTCAGAAAGAGAAGTTAAGACTGAATAGGCTGAAACATTAGTAGTGGGTACATTTCTGGGAGCCCACTGATGCAGAAAACCATTGTTTGATTTTTCTGACTTCCTAAAATACGCTTTTGGATGTATTTAATGTTTTACAGTTTGTCTGCTTGTTTCCTTGCATTTTTTTATTCGTTCATTTGTTCTGTGGTTTTCTTTTCAATGACTTTTCTGAAAATTAATAATTGTAATTACAGGAGTGTGAAATTCTTTAAGAGAATAGGATTAGTTAAGTTGTTACACTTCTAATAAAATGTTTTGTTTTGTCAGTAGAATACATAAGTGGGTAATAATTTAACATTTTGTATACCTGGGCTGCCAAAGAAAGTGTTATATGCTGTAAATTGATGTAGCTAAATGCATTATAGAATCATAGAATGTCCTGAGTTGGAAGGGACCCACAAGGATCATCGAGTCCAGCTCCTGTACCTGCATATCACAGCCCCACAGTTCATACCATGTGTCTGAGAGCATTGTCCAGTCCCTTCTTGAATACTGTCAGTCTTAGGGACTGGGGAGCTTGTTCCAGTGCTCCACCACCCTCTGGGGGAAGAATCTTTTCCTAATGTCCAACTTAAACATGCTCTGATATATCTTCCTGCCATTCCCTTGAATTCTGTCATTGGTCACCAGAGAGAAGAGATTAGCACCTGCCCTTCCTCGTCCCCTTGTGAGAAAGCTGTAGACTGCATTGAGGCCTCCTCTTAGTCTCCTCTTCTCCAGGCTGAACAAACCAAGTGACTTCAAAGGCTCCTCATACAGCTTCCCCTCCAAACCCTTCGTCAACTTGATAGCCCTCTTCTGGACACTCTCCAGAGGCTGCTCTCAGCCGCCTGTAGAAGGCTACATCAACTTCCTCACCCTGATCTGGTGGCCTGTAATAGACACCCACAACAGTATCACCCTGTCAGCCTGCCCCTTAATTCTCACCCATAGATTCTCAACTCACTCCTCATCCATGCCTGGACAATACTCAATACATTGTAGTTGCTTTTTCATGTAAAAAGCAACTCCACCGCCACACCTGGCTGGCCTTTCCTGGCTGGTCTTTCCTGAAAAGGACATAGCCATCCATGACCACATTCCAGTCATGTGAGCTGTCCCACCATGTCTCTGTAATTGCCACCAGGTCATAATCTCCCGAACACAGGTTTCTAACTCCTCCTGCTTATTCCCCATGCTGCTCGCATTGGTGTACAGGCATTTCAGAGAGCGAGCCGAGCACGCTGATTTCACCCTAGGGGGATGGGAGACCTCCCAGCCTTCATCAACTCTAGAGTCCTACCTCACTGATGCAAGCCCAGCTACAACCCCATCCCCCTTCGAGTCTAGTACAGTCAGTACTAGGGAGATCTTTAAGAAACAAGGTTTTAGACAGGTATATCTAATAGTTTCAAGTAGACTTTTATGTAGAAGTGACTGGATCTAAGGAACCTGAAGGGGTAGGCATAAGTCCATGGGACCTGATGAGGTGCATCTGTGAGTCTTGAGGAAACTAGTACATGAAGTTACTGAGCCACTATCCATCACATTTGAGAACTAACGACAGTACGGTGAAGACCTCACTGATCAAAAACAGGGAACATATCCCTCATTTTTGAAAAAGGGGAAAAAAGGACGACATGGGGAACTACAGGTCAGTCAGACTGACCTCTGTGCCCAGCAAGATCATGGAGCAGATCTTCCTGGAAACTATGCTAAGGCACATGGAAAATAAAGAGGTGATTAGTGACAGACAACATGGATTTACTAAGGGCAAATCATGCCTGGTAAATTTGGTGGTCTTCTACAACAGGATTACAGCATTGGTGGTTAAGGGAAGAGCAACTGACGTCATATACCTGGGCTTGTGCAAAGTATTTGACACTGTCCCACACAACATCCTTCTCTCTAAATTGGAGAGACATGGACTTCATGAATGGGCAACTTGGCAGATAAAGAATTGGCTGCATGGTTACACTCAAAAAATTGCAGTCAAAGACACAATATCCAAGTGGAGACCAGTGATGACCTGCTTTCCTCAGGAGCTGGTATTGGGACCATCGCTGTTTAGCATCTCTGTCAGTGACATGGACAATGGTATTAAGTGTACCTTCAGAAATGTTTCTATGACACCCCACTGTGTGGTATGGTTGACATGCTGGAAAGAAGGAAAGCCATCCAGAGGGACCTTGACAAGCCTGAGAGGTGGACCTGTGTGAACCTCTGAAGTTTGACAAAGCCAAGTGCAAGGTCCTGCACCTGGGTCATAGCAATCTCAGGCACAAATAGAGTCTGGGCAGAGAATGATTTGACAGCAACCCTTAGGAGAAGGACTTGAGGGTATTGGGTGATAAGAAGATCAATATGACCTGGTAATGTGTGGTTTCAGCCCAGAAAGACAACTGTATCAAAAGAAGTGTAACCAGCAGGTTGAGTGAGGTGATTCTCCCCTTCCACTCTGACTGCGCCAGGAGTACTGCATTCAAGTCTGAGGTCCCCAAGATAAGAAAGACATGGACCTGTTGGAGTGAGTCCAGAGGAGGGTCACAAAGATGATCAGAGGGCTTCGAGCACCTCTCTTTGAAAACAGGCTGAGATAGCTGGGATTGTTCGGCATGGAGAAGGCTCTGGGGAGACCTTACAGCAGCCTCCCAGTACCTAAAGGTGCCCTACAAGAAAGCTGGACATAGCTGGAAGAAGGTAGATTTAGACTAGATAGAAGGAAGAAATTATTCACCATGAGGATGGTGAGGCACTGGAATGTGTTGGCCAGCAAAGCTGTAGATGTGCAGTCCCTGGAAATGTTCAAGGACAAGTTGGATGGGGCTTTGAGCAACATGGTCTAGTGGAAGATATCCCTGGCCATGTCTGGAAGGTTGGAACTAGAATATCTTTAAGGTCCCTTCCAAGACAAACCATTCTATGATTCTACGATTTCTACTGGAATTCATAAGAATTCCCTTGTGTAACACGTCAGTATACAGACCCCTTTTAAATCACTTGTGAGTTGCTTTTCCACTTATTTAGGTAATTCAATAGGCACTTCAATCCATCAGTTATGCTGTCGGCTTAACTTCTTTTGCTCTGATGACTTTTATGTCTTTTTCTGCATATTCCATCTATGAATTACTCAAGTGGGTTTTTGACTTATACTTATGAGTTAAAAGTCTATGGTGAGACATTACTGCAGTGCTCAATCTTTGCCTTGAGTAGAATGCCATAAAAGCAATTTTCAGTTCAAAATTATAATGCTGCAACAGAGATGCTTGAGCTTAATTTAAAAATAAGGAAATTGTTTACATTGTAGATTGTTTGTCTTAGGACTTCCTTTCCTGTTAAGTACCAAAAGATGTACTGAAAAATTTGTTTGGTTTTAAGGAGAGATCTAGAAAAAACAGACTGAAGCCGCTCCCAAACATTGAACATGGTATATAGTGCAGAATGGTGCAATTCAAGTTTGGGTTTTTTTTCAGCTTCCATCAATGTTTATTTTAGGAATAATATCTACAGTAAATGCGTTGCAAACATGCTGATGAGGAGTCCTACTGCAAGGTATTTAGAAATGAAAGCAAACACTTCAAAAAGCAGCAAATGTGGTGTTTGTTGTTGTGATGATTTTTTGTTTGCTTTGTTTTGCTTGTTAGTTTTTCTTTCTGCAGAGTAAAAGGAGACTCTCATGTTTTGACTGAGTTAAACAAACTGGTTTCTGCTCTTCTTCAGCACTTTTTACAGATATCAGCTTTAACCTTCAAAAGATCTTCTGTATGAAGAGGTTCTAGTCTGACCCCACTAGAGCTTCACTCATAGGAACGTTAGCACACTTAGGATGTAATTCTCAGAGATATTCCAGTAGTGCGGTTTTAGGCACTGCACATGAAGACATATAAGGCCTTAGAGCTTAAAGAGGGAAAAAGGACAAATGGTAGAAGACTGGAAGAAGGAACAAAATCCTATGTTTCTTTATAAACTTTAAGTCACACAGTAATTCAGAACTAAAATGTGGTAAACACTGGAGAAACAATGTATGTTTCTCCTTTTCCATCCCAGTGTCCTATTCACTGGGCAAAGCACTGCTAGAGAATAACTTTTCCTTTCCTAATATCAGAAATTTACTCTCACTGTTGCTTATGGATTGTGTGACTTCTTATTTATCCAGAGCAAGTCACATTCTTGATGTCAGCATCGTTTCAAAGTGTCAGGAAGAGAGTGATAGAAACATATCACATTTCTTCCAAACCCTCACAAAAGGAAGAAAAATCGTGTCTCCTGTAAGATGTTCATGTCTGAAACTGTCCTCTTGATAGCAATAATGTGTGTGGTGTAGGAGTATACTTGCAGCAAACAATTTTTGCTGTTAATTAAATGCCTCAGCTCCACAAAGGCCATTTATTATTTTGTCTACTTCAGCACCAGAGACATTCTGCTTTAAATAGAACAAACGTCCATTTTGGAAAATGTGATGCTCAAACCTTTACAGGCGATGATTTTTTATTTTTTCTGGGATGACAAATTCTAATACTTTACCTCAATATTTCAGATTATGCATATCAGAAGATATAACTGGGCAGAGAAAGCTGAGAAGGACAGCTACAATGCTTTTTCACCTACTGAATTTTCCAATCCATTTGGATTTTTGCAGCCTTGCAGACAGTCTGTGCTTTTGTTGTGTAGGAAAGGATTTAAATATTACTGAAAACCCATTCGTAACAGTTAGAAACTCTTTTCACAGCTATAAGAAGTTGGATGGATTTATATGGAGTAAATTTCCAGTGCAGCATGTGTAGACTTAAATCCAAATTAAGTAATTTTAATAAATAATATTAATAGTAACCACTGTAGAATGTAGGTACATGCTGAACAGACTGGTTTTAGCAGGAAAAAAATAAAAAGAAGAAGAATAAAAGGACTGCATGCCAGGTTTTGTTTATTTTCCTATACCAAGTTCAAATATCCTTTTCTCAATGTTATTCTTTTTCTGAATGGTGTTGTCACTAAAAAGCAGAACATAAATGGCGTTTATCGGGAGTATGTCTGACAGTGTATATGACATAGTCGTGTTTTTTGTGCTAATGTAGCTATAGTCAAAGTTCTGGTTTGAATCTCAATTATGATGACAGATGTTTAATAGCTACCTTAATGTACCTGCTTTCTAGAAGTGATCTGAATAAATGTACATCTGAGTTAGGAATATACCTGTGGAACACTAGACCCCTTAATTTGGGAAAAAAGCTTTATATCTGAAGGAACAGATTATGACTTTTCATTATCCCTGCAGTCCTCAAAGACCTCTATGCAACTACTATTACATGTTATAGAGTAGTCAATTGAATAGGCATATTTACTTTTAAGTGAATAAATATTTCAATACAGAAATATACTTAAGCGACTGGACACAAGGAAAAGTAAATCAAATAGCTTTAGTGACAGAAGAAACAAAACACTCTAGAAGATGAAGCTTAAAGTCTAGTAGCACTAAATGTTTTATCTTACTTGCTCTGTGCTACAAATGCCTTGAGTTTAAAACTGGATACTATAAAATTTATTGACACCATGACAGCAGGTGGTGAAAAGAACACAATACTTTTTCCAGCTTTTATAATGTGGCATTGTGATCTACACAGACAGTTAGAATTTTGTTTTTATTTGTATAGGAGAAAAGACTGGAGAAATAAAAAGTCCTACCCCAAAATCTTCAGTTATCATCTGTAGTTCCATGTCTAACAGAGTAAATGGTCTGATTAGTTTCCTGGGTATTTCAGGTAAGGTGTTTGCTTCAAATATAATTTCAGGGTGCCACAGTGGTAATGACTACATGTAGCTGCTACTTGGAAAAAAAAAAACAAAAAACCAAAAAAACAATAACCTAAATAAAATAGAATAAAACAATGCCAAACTCCACAGGAAATGCATGCAAATACTCTTAGAGTAAAAAAAAAAAAAAAAAAAAAACAAAAAAACAAACTCTCTCTCTCTCTCTCTCTCTCTCTCTCTATATATATATACACACTAAGGGAAGAATCATGTTTGTCCTTTCATGATGCGTCCTCTGTTTGGTAAATATTCATCTACCACGTCAAAATACTGTATTAATCTCCTTACATGTATTAACATATTAAACAATCTATCATGATCACTGCAAGGTAGGTGGTTCTATAAATGAATTATCTAGGCATATGATGTTGATTAGCTTAAAACCCCTCATCTTGGATAAACTCAAACACATGATAGGCATATTAATTCAGTGAAGTCCACTACAATTATTTATATGATCTAAAAAAGGGAATTTCATGTTATAGAAGAAAGCCAGATAGACAAATATTTCACATTAAAAGGACAAGTTTGATTTAATGTACATTCACATTGTAAGCGATAGAGCAGTAGCTTATGCAGCTTTTTATGGTTACAATACTTTTATTTATTCAACAGTGTCCTTTAAAGTTGCAGTATGTGTCTACAGAATGAAAGAAGAAGCCAAAAGTATCTCTTGCAGAGTACTTTTTATTCTTTTTTGTTTTTCAAGAAGAAAATAATTCAGATTAGAAGTGTGTGGTTGTCCCTTGTGCATGAAATTTTGAACACACACTATGAAGAAGACACAAGTTTTTATTCCAAGGAATTGTCCTGGCAAGTAGGAGAAGCAGTTGGACTGTAACAGAGGACTGAATGTTCTTAAAGTTCTCTTTGAGTGTCAGAGGGTAGTGTCCTGGGATTTTTTTCACCCATTCTTACTTTTACACCATGTCCTATAAATCTGAAAAAGACAAAAGTGAAGAAATAGATTCACCATGTGTTCTCACACTACTTAGGGTGATCCCGCATACTCATATAGCCTGCTAAATCCTGTCCCTGATAGCCATGTGAGACTAGGTCAGGAACAAAGGATGGGTAGGCAATGTTCACTAAATATTAGACATGACTGGGACTTTCGGATAAAATATAAAACGTTGAGGTATGACTTTTGGGCAGTAATGTGCAAACATCAAAAAAACCCATCACCAATGACATCATCTTAGCTGCTAGTCAAAGCATAGCTCTCCCCTTAATAATTAGGCAGGTGAAGTGTGGTAGAATGCAACCCCCCTCTCTCCTTCAGTTTGGAAGGAGTGGGCACATCTCCCTCTTTCTCTGCTACTTGAGGCTAACAGCTTCTTTTGTTTGGCCCCAGAGCACCCTGGCCAGGGCCATTATGAGAAGGGAGTGCCAAAGAGCCAGTGTGGGGGATGATGGAAGGCTTTAGGGACATCCCACAAACAGTGTGGGGGTGCAGAGAAGCTTCTAGAGTGCCCACAGTCATATCTGATCAGATAAAAATGGGATTCTCGTCGGCGACTCCGCCCATTGTCGCGGGTCCCTCGGAGCACAAGCTTGGCCACTGCTGCCGGGAGCCACAGGCCCCCCCCGCTCCCTGGGATGGAGACTCCGCTTGCCTTGCCGCCACATGTGTAAGTAAAACTTCTCGCAGGATTGCGAGTATATTCATACTTTTCGTGCACATTTGCACATGTACTTTAAATTATTTCCTCGCACAATCGCGAGTGGCCGCCGAGAGCCCCTCGCACAGTCGCGAGTGTATTTTCCCTCCATGCACATTTGCACGTGTACTTTAAATTATTTCCTCGCACATTCGCGAGTGTATTTTTCTTCCGTGCACACTTGCACATGTATAAATTATTTCCTCGCACAATCGCGAGTGGCTGCCGAGAGCCCCTTGCACAATCGCGAGTGGCCGCCGAGAGCCCCTCGCACAATCGCAAATGTATTTTCCTCCCGTGCTTCCACATAAGCACGGGTACTTTAGATTAATCCTCGCACAATCGCGAGTGGCTGCTGAAAGCCCCTCGCACAATCGCGAGTGTATTTTCCTTCCGTGCACATTTGCACGTGTAAGTAAATTAACCCTCGCAGGATTGCGAGTGTATTATAAATTTACCCTCGCGGAATCGCGAGTGTACAGTTCCCGTACTCACTACGAGTATGTGTATCTCTTTAAAAATAATCCCGCACCATGTTTAGGCAAGTGTGTGCTTCTCCGGGACCCAGGGACGGCTCCGGCATTGTTTTGATGCAGCCACGTGTATGCACACTGTGGACCGCCTGTTGTATTAGTTGCTGCCCCTCAATAATTTTCCTCAACTGATATCCGAACCTTTATTTAAGTCACTTTTGGAGTGCTAAAACCCTGTTTCTCACCGGTTTAATAAAAGTTGTTTTGGACACTGTTGTCCCTTAAATTAACCTCGGGGTGCCTCCGTGTAATATTCCATGACAGAAGTGTCACAGATTTCACTTGAACTACACAAAAAATGGGTTAAGAATTTTTCTTTTATAATAGATACAAAAGCTTTCAGCTGCATGTTACCGTAAGTGTGAATTTATCATCCGTGCTGAAATAAGTTCACTTTGTGTGACTAATTAAATATTTATAAGAACAGAGAGTGTAAAAATAACTCTATGTGATAAAGGTTGTGACATTTATGTGGGAGAAGAAGACCACAGGACAAGTTCTGTAAGTTAGAATGAAACAGATTGGGATGAGGGTACCCATACAATAAGCAAGTGCTCTAAAATTGAGTTATACGATATACTGCTTGGGGGCTGTCTCAACGTAAGTTACTCTAAAGTTAATGACTTTTTTCAGTCTGGAAAAAAAAAAAAAGAACTTTAGGCACTTCTTTAACTTTTACATGAAGTGGGACAACTCGCGAATTTTATGCAATCTGTTAAATTTCCACTAGATTATTTTACTGCAGTTAAAAAAAGAAAGAGATATAGAGGGTTTGTGAATATGGGCCTGTCTAGTCATATGTCTATTAACATTCAATAGAATGGTTATTAGATAACAAGGAATTGTAAAAATAGAAAGTTCAAGAATAAAACTTCAGCTAATATACAGCATGCAGAACTGTGTAGAATTTTAATGCTGAAAAAGAGTCTGAAAAGAACATTGACAGCCTATATAATTGCAGTGTTTGAAAGGATACTTCTTTCAGTTACCAAATCTGTTTGAATATAATAATACTTTTCAGTTCTCAGAACCAGAAGACTGAGGATGAGTCAGAAGAGCAAGCAATAGCTCACATTAAATGTCCTGAAGGAAAAAAAAAAAAAGGGAAATGGAATTTAGAAGACATAACACCAGAAACAACAGACTCACTGTAGCACCACCAGTAAGGATGGCAAAACTTCAAAAGATTCTATATTAAGGTTTATTTGTTAACTGTCAAACTGGTGTGTAACATTCTGCTGGAGATCTTATGTGAACAGATTATATTTTCATACTTCAGAACTTCCAGTTCTTGTGTCAGCAGAGCCCAAAACTAGAGGGACACATGAAAAGAATGAAAAAGGTATTGGAAAATAGGCTATGTAAGTAATTTGCAAACATCAAAAAAATTGTTGATTCAGGTTTGACCTAAAATGAGGAGTGATTCTTTTTTTTTTTTTTTTTTTTTTTTTTTTTTAAAGTGACCAGTTCTCTTTTCCATTTTCAAAGAGGAAACTTGGATGGAAGAAGAGAATTCCAGGTCTGTATACTTGCAGTATAGGCTAAGATATCTTTGTTAACTAAGACAATGTGGATATTGGCAGTAATGTACCTGCAGCAACATATAGACCAACTTACTTCATCAAGGTTCTTCACAATACCACAGTTGGAATGATTCCAGTACCTGAGAAAACTTGTCGATACCTTCATGTATCACCTTTCAGGCTTTACAACAGTGTTTCAACAGGTTTGACAATATTCTTTAATTTGGGATTAGATTTATATGTCAGTAGCACCTTTTCTAGATCAGTCTGTCCACAAAAAAAGTTGTAAAATGAAATGAAGGTTCCATCATAGAATAAGAGGCTTTTTTCACCACAGTAGCCAGGGGATTCTGTATTCTGAGTGCAAGTCTAAGCTTAAAAGATCTATAAGGAAAAGACCCATGGGTATAAGATGCACATTAACACAAACACAGTATTGAGTTATAGTCTGTTGGGCTGACTAACGTACTGTTACGTTCTGCAGAATGATGTTAGTTTTGTCACAAGCTTCCTAAACCAAACTAGCACTGTCTTACAACCTGCCAGAATTTCTAGGTGAGAGTTTTCTGAGAAAAGCGACAATAGTTAGTTAATGCTACAAGTGCTGTAATTTTAGCATACATGATGGTCCTAGCTGAGACTGAGATACCATTTTGCAAAGACTTTGTAAAAAGGTAGTGGAAAACAGGAAAACAGGATCTTCCTGAAATAGTTTATATTCCCATTTTAAAAAAAGGTGGGAAGGGATGCAAATAGATGGACTGATTTTCTTATTTTCCTTACTAAGCTTTCCGAAGAAAGCATTTTGGAGAGTGTACACAGTACTTGAGCTTCTGGCGATGATACAATACAACCAGGAGAAGATTTAATATTGTGCATGTATATAGATGTGCACTAAAGACTGTCATTCAGAAAAGGTTTTTCTCAGTGGGTTTATGAAAAAGAGATCACCAGATATGTTCCCAAAAGTCTGTCATGTCAAGGTGAGGATGGAACCCGTTCTTTGCTCAAGCTGTTTTTACAGTCATGAAGTTTTTAACCAACATAAGAACTCTTCAATCATATCTTTATGTTCTTTTTCTTGTGAGGTGTAGCCTTACACATATTTTAGTAAATGGAGGGTAGAGACCTAAAGATTTACTTCCTAATGAGAATGGATGTTTAGGGCTTAAAGAGTGACTGTAATTTTTAGTACGTTTGATGAATATTGTAATTGTAACTCAGACTTCAGGAATGCTCTAAATCAGAGGAAGATGAGCAAGGAAATGGTGTTGCTGCTAATTCGTGACCATGTATAGAGGACACATGCACTTAGCATTGAAGAAGAAATATTTTGGAAATGTTAGTTCAGAAAGAGTATGTGGAACATGACAGAATCTGATTCATTATGCTTCCTAGTTAAGGGCTATTCAGTATAAAAGAAAAAAAAAAAAAAAAAGAAGCAAGGAAAGTGATAAATTAAACACATTTGAGGAGAAAGTGATAACAAAGCTGTGTTTATTGTTTCCTCAATTACTTTAATCCTGTGTACATGTGTGTGTATGCAGAATTCATCAGCAAACTTTGAGCCAGATTATCAGGTGAGTAGAAGATCTGCATCTGGGAAGACTCCACGTCTGAGACGGTGGTGAGTATGGAGCCCAGGACCTGGTACTGGGCACTAGCCATGCTGAAAAACCTGTCTTAATATTCAACGGATCTGCGAGTATGGGGGTGATTATGCAATGGGATTGCACGCTCCTGTTTGCTAGTAAACATCAGGCTGAACAAGCCAGTGAGTAAGAGGAGACTTGTAGAGAGGGTAAAGCTCTTGAGATCCAGGCAGGGATGTCAGGTTCAAGGGACCTGAGTGTACTTGTGAATCTAGAGAGTGAGAGGATGCATGTTTTCACAAATGAACTTCAATCATGATCAGTCAGAGAGGATGAACAGGTCTTGGACATCTGTACTTATGAGTCCTGGTATATGTGTTATATATTTGTGTTTTCAGAAATAGTGCCCTGAACCTGCAAACTGGAAAAGAGCAAGTGTATGCATCAGCCTGGGATGGATACCCCAGTGTCATGATGTCCGACCCTGTGCTTACTCTGATCTGTAGATAGCATTATATTTATAAGATACGAGTAGCTGTGTGTACTATGAAAAAAAGCTGTAAAATAAAACTAAAATGACATATTAATAAGAACTTTTGGTTTTAACACATGCAATTCAGTCACAAAGTACCATTGTTTCTAAATGATGTTATAGAAAGTTTTGTTTACTTAGTTTGTATTTTTTCTAAACTCATTCTTGTTTATTTGCCCTCCTTGTAAAATTCTGCATTTTTAGAGGAACCTTTTTTTTTTTTTTCTGTATAATTTAATACATTTTTAGATGCATTTAACTAGTATGTTAGAATTTAGATAATTAAGTGTTGAGTTTAGGCTGGTAAATAATTTAATAACTTTGCTGGCTTATTTTCTTCTTCTAAGAAAGATCGTTTTAGGCATTCTGAGAATCATTCTGTTAGTCTATTTGTTTTTCCTCTTTAAGGAGACTCATTGGTTTTGCTTATTTTTATTTTTACTTTGGTAGTATCTTAAAGGTAGTATCTTTAGTAATATCTTAAAGAGGAAATCAGGATTTTGCCTGTCTTTTTGGTATAACCTGTCACATATTCTTCAATTTACAAAGAAATTAAAAGGAAAGCAAAATAAAACAAACATACAAACCAGAAAAAAATCTCAACCTATTTTTAAGAATAGAACATTCACAGAAATTCTAGTGTTTTCTTTATGAATTATGAATAGAATTACATCTACACTTGAGTGGACCACTTGTCAAAACAGTTGCATTAATTAGTACTCTATCGCTTCTGTGAATATTTGATAGTTTTGTGATTTTTTTTTTTTTTGACCAAGAGAAACTAAAATGTAGTGAAAGAGTGATGGATACAAAAGTCCATCTTCCCTTAACTAATCCAAACATGCCAGCTGTACACTGAGAAAAAAAAAAAAAAAAGGGAGAAAAATAAATTAAAGGGACATACCAGTTTCAAATATATCAAGTGTAAAGGCTGGTAAAAAGCTGATATTAAGCAGAAACATATCTGCAGTTTTGATTAACAATTCACTCTACCTATAAAGATGATTTTGTGTAATCTGTAAACAAGAAATACTACTCATAGCAGCATGAGATTCAAGTAAGTATTAAATATTCCATTTCACATGCTTTTCACCTGGATCTTGGAGAGTCATTTTCACACTGTTTTGTGAATTATTAGCATCTATAATCCCACTGTGTCTGTTTACAGCATAGCCTGCAGTGGAATGAAGTGACACCTGAACCAGCATATGTGCCAGAAGCAGTGAGGTCCCAACACCACCGAGTTGAGCACGAGTTTATTCCTTCTGCTAATGTAATCACAATAGAGTCAGCTCTCCATTCTTGATGTTAATTGAAGCTTGGCAGAGTTTTGAAAACAGAGCTAATGCTACAGTTTCCACACTAAGCTAGTTTGCTCAGGATTAGCCCCATGCACAGCCCATTTGGTTCCATGAAAGATACAATGCTGTACAAATGTGTGGAGCTACTTTGAGTCTGAAACTCTGTTCCTGCTTTACAGCAACTAAACCAATGAGGCCTCTAGATATGCCAGAGTGCATGGTGTGAAGACATCTGGGACAGCTCATGATCTCTAGCAAGGGCTCAGCACAGTATGGAAGCAGTCATAAGGCTTCTGGGCAAACGATGGATGTCATTGCATGCATGTGGCTCTACACTTGGTGCAGCAGTCTGTGCAGCACTTGAACTAGACTGTCTAGACCAGTTGGGATCTTTTTGCACCTCTAGCATGATTTAGCTACATCATGGATAGCTAATGGTCTCAGATGATGTAAAAGTTACTAAATTTGAATTGCCTCTGACCAGCTGTAGATGTTGTGTATGCAGCTGAGCTAGTCAGCCCAAACTCCTGTGTGGTCGAAGAAGAAAAATAACAGCTTTCATGTTATGATCAATTTCTTTATAATCCTGCTCAGAATTGCTCTTCAGTATGCCTAATTCTCTACCATGAATAAAAAGAAGCCTCAAGTGTCTATCTCAAATATGGGCATTTATGACTGATTTCTAGAGCTAGCTGGCATCACCCCTAGCTTCTACCATAACTCTCATGCTTCATCGTTTTAAAATGTGTTATCAAACTTTTCTTGTAGAAGGAACAAAAAAGAATCATTTTCCCCTTACAAATTGACATGTTTTGCTTGTTTGGAGTTCACAGAAGCTGGAGAGAACTGGTGGTATTTGACCCTGTAAGACATCTGTTTTCATCATTGACTTAGGAGTAAGCAGTGGGACCATTTTCTGTGGCACTGATATGAAAGGCAACAGTGGCTTCAGGACAATGATCCCGCCCATAAATAAGTACATAACATCAAAACTAAACCACTTATTTTGTGATTTTCTTAGGCAATGCTCTAAAATGTTAAGTCATTCTGTTCAGATAATTATGGAAGCAGAGGGAAATATAAAAACTGACGGTTAATCGAGTGGTTAAAAAGTTAGTACTTTCATCCAAAGGACAGCTTTGGATGAATGAACCTCAGCTAAAGAGACCATATGGTAGTTTTGTAAATAAGTGCACATACAATATTAATCATGAGAGCTGCAAAGTACTCAGCCCTGAACTTGAGTTATGGGGTAAGAGGAACGCTGTGCGCAGTGCTTCAGGTATTTTTGACACACTTTGTTTTGTTGAAAATAAAAATTGCAAACATTGTTTTTTGAGAGAAGGGATGAAAGGGAGGAAGGGAAGGAGAAGATTTCAATTTATCTCTTATTTTGAAAGTGAAAATATCAGCCTGCTGAAATGTACTGTTCTGACACCTTCAAACTTCTGAATTAGTAACAGCAAATTCTTTTAAGAGTAGAAAAACATTTCTTGTCCACATCTAAATCTACTATCATTGTAAATCTTTTACTTATTATTTTAGCTGGAGGCAGTCTGCGAACAACGCTCATTTAAACACATGATTTACAGCTTAAGGATTTGGGAGTTTTAAGACATGTACAAAACATGTGAGCAACTGGCTACTGCTTGTTAATAACACAACAATGGAAATTGTTTGGCAAAATATGAAACAAATGTTTAAAGAAGGCAGCTTTTAATTTGCACACTACTAAGTTACATTATAAGTAATATTGATCATATTAATTATTATGTGTTTGGTTTGCCTGCTGATTTATAAAACTTACTGAGCTGCTGTAATGCAATGTCAATATATTTTTGATATAAATGCCAGGTCAGAGTTAGGAAACAGACAGTAGTACATCACTGAGACAAGGTGCTTCAACATCAACTTTCTGTGGCTAAGAGAAATTATGTAGATTGTACAGAGTAACTGGTGACCCCAGCCAGCAACTAAGCTGACCAAGTCACTCTTTCGTTCCTCTCTAGCAGGATGGAGGAGAATCAGAAGAGCAAGTGTGAGAAAATTCAAGGGTCAAGATAAAGACAGTTTAAAAAGTGAAGCAAAACTGCATGCACAAGCAGGGTAAAATAAGGAATTAGTTCAATACTTCCTATCCAGGGTCAGATGTTTAACCAGCTCCTGGAAAGCAGGACCTCAGCATGCATAGTGAATACTTGGGAAGACAAATGCCATAATTCTGAACATCCCCCCTTCCTTCTCCTTCTCTCCAGCATTTATTGCTGAACACAACGTGATATGGCATAAAATATCCCTTTGGTCAGTGGGGGTCAACTGTCCTGGCTGTGCCTCCTCCTAGCTTCTTGTGCACGTCCAGCTTCCTCACTGCAGGGGCAAAGTGGGAAAAAGAAAATCTCAACACTGTGCTAAGTGCTACTTAGCAATAGCCAAAATGCTGGTGTGTTCTCAACACTGGCTTAGTCACAAATTCAAAACACAGCACCATAGAAGCTGCTATGAAGAAAATTAACTCCACCTGTTCTGGACTAGTAGAATAACTGAGGAAACTTTAGTCAAATAATGATAACAAATTTAAAAAATAATTTAGGGCTATGCTTAGACAGATTTTACACATATATCTGTATAAGAACTTCTTTGCATCAATACAGTTTTATAATTTGCTTATGCTCCACAATTTTTTTGTCGGTTTAACAAGAGGAAAATGATAAAACTGTTTAATTTTGAGGTTCTAACAGGAGATTGCAAACAAGAGGTTTAAAAGCTGTGTGCAAAAGGAGACCATGTCCATTAAAACTAACATGTACTAGCTGTCTATAATTCTCTGCATAGCTGCCTAGAAAATAGCCCCCAAGGGCTAAAGAAAGTCTAAAGAAAGTAAAAAATCAGAATTACAACTGAAAGACCAAGTTCATGGTTTGTCCTTAATTTATGCTATTGACACTTCAGATCAGTCTCTTGCATCTATAACAGCAGTCAGGAGGACGGCGTCTCATTAGAGAAGGCAGGTTAAAATAAAAGTTGACAGAGTCCTTTCACATCTCTGTGCTTTGAGAGTGTATAAAAAAATCACACTTCCGTAATATTTTCCAGTCAAGGACAAAAGAGCTTTTTAACTGTTTAAATGTTAAACCTTGAAATATATCTATAAGTGAAGTGTTTATTATTGCCTTAGAAATTGACTGAAAACCCCAAAAAACTTCCACTGTTGCTAAAATTAGGTATGTAACTGTTAGCCAGATTTATTCCCTACACATCATGCACAATTTAAATTGACTTAGAGTGCTTAACATCTCTAGAACCTTCATTTACTACAGTTTTATTGCCTCTGTTCTGATGTGTGTGCTGAGATGTGCATATCCAAGTATGATACATTGTGGCCTTCACCTGGTTTCTTAGTATTTAACCTAAGTCAAACAGTCACTACCACCTAGAGAGCTAGTGACAGTTGAAGTAAAAAAAAAAAAAAATCAACTTTTCCTGATTCCAGTCCTGTGCCTACAGAGAAGAACTCAAGAGTTTGAATCACTTTTGGACTAACTTTATTTCTTTAACATTATATTTTTTACTGACATTGTTTGATTTTGTGGTCCAAATTAGGTCTTTCAGTGCCTTATGAATATTTAAGCTTAAATTATGAAAAAATTAATCTCAATAGTAATTTTTTTAAGGGTATTCTTAGCTTGTGCTCTACTGATTATGACATACAGTTAGGCCCAGATTCTCTGGCTAGCTTTAAGCTATCACCTGCAGTCTGAATGATCTGATGGAATTATCTTCCAAAGACATTCCCTTTAGCTAACTCCTACCAGTTAGCTCAGATAAGTGTGAATATTTGAACTTTAAAGTTCCAGGACATGAACTTCAAAGGGGAAAACCATGAAAGAACAATAGGAGACATGGGTTCCACCTTCAAGCACTAATTTCCTAGGAATTAACAAAATGTTCCTACTAATGAGCGTTTTCTCTCTATTCTTCAGGCTTTAAATTCTGGCATGTGGGACTAAAGTACTTACAACTGTTAAACTAAACTCCTGTGTGAAGTAATTGCTATGCTTAATAGGCCCCTCCCAAAATCTATATTTTATTTCCCCAGTGTTACAAAAAAAAAAGGAAAAAAATCCTCAAAGTCACTAGTGCTCAATGTTAATTATATCATGCAAGAAGCATATTTTATCAACTTTCTTTGTTCCCACTTGGGTAAAAGAAGCCTTATGGTTTAGAAGCAGAACCAGTTTAGCAATTCCCTTAAGAGAGTCTTTAGACAAAAATTTATTTGTGAAAATTACCTCTCAAAAAAATATTTGTGAACCTGGCATTCAACTGTAGTGTTACACTGTGGTATCCTACAGAGAAGGGTAATACCTAGTTATCTCCATGGACATCCTCTGTGAAGATCAAGGAAAAATACCCACTTAAAGGCACATAGATCCCTGCCAAAGCTGGTGTATTTGGTGCGTGCAACCATGAGTCTTTCCACTTCCCTCTGTCTCTTTGTAGTAACGACAACAACAGCTTATCCAGTTCTTGATCAGGCTTCAGGCTTCTTTCCATGACAAGACTGACCAGTGTCCAGACTTGTATTATTAATGATAAAATCCATTTTCCATGGTGTTTTCTGAAGCAGCAGTTTGCATTTTAACTGTTGGGCATTATTTCAGAGTTGGCATATTGAAGTGGTGTGGTTAAAAGACAGCATGGACTGTATCTAGTGTTTCTATTCAAAAAGGCAGCTCTGATCTGATCCATGAATTTTCAAAAGAGGTCGGCTTTCTTAGATGTGGGGAAAATTTCGCAGTTTGGTCCTGATGCTAAAATAGCTTTGAGCAAGTTTTTGTAAGAAAAGACTTGCATGTGAGAAAAATGAGAATCACTGATAGGCAATGTTAGAATGTACTGTTGTGACATGCCTTTGTAGTGAAGTTAGTGAAACAGCCCCTACAGTAAATTGCATTTTTCACAAATACTAAACATTTGAAGATAATTACTGCAAAGCATTCAGATGCCTGAAGGCTTGCTTCTTTGTGAATGGAACAAACAGTGAGAAGCATGGAAAAGCCACACACTGCTTATGAGTCTCTGTCTTTCTCAAATGCATTCATTCTAGTTTGTTCTTAAAAACTCTTCAGAAGGCTTTTTTACCCATTATGGATTCAAATAATCAGTAAACAAGTACTGCTTTTCTTGTGGCTTGAACAACATACTCCTGTCAGCTCTACATTTAATAACAAAATTTAAAATTTCTAAGTTGAGACACTTTCTGCATGACCTGTCTACCTCAACTGAGAGGATTTTGTAGTATGGTTTTCATCTTCTTTTTGTTTTCTTGTGGATAGATGAGTCAAATAAAGATTACCAAGTATCAGAGTGTTGACTTTGCATAGTACTGCCAATACAACTGAATAAGTCTGGTTTTGATATTTACCTTTCAAAAGTATAATTGAACAATATTTGTAAGAACTCACAACTTATATACAAACCTTCCCCATGCAAACAATCCCTTTTTCAGATGTGTATAATTTTAAGTCTGTATTTTGTACTTTCCCTCTTTCTACAATCTTTTTTGAGGTCTTTGTTTATATCTTTGTTTCATGATGTATTCTCTCTGTCTAATGATGCTAAGATATATTTAATCTCCTTTTTCGTATTTTTTTACCTGTTTATCCTGGCTTGATACTCACAGAAAATATCCCCATGAAAGATTATTCTTTAAATAGAGACCACTGTGCTGGTTTGATTGAAATCATGTACATTTTCTTCATGCAGCTAGAAACTTTTTTTTTTTTTTTTGTAGCTAGAAGAGTCTTTTTTTGGATTTAGACTGAGATTAATAAAATAGCACCCTGTGATAGAGTTAATGTTTTCTTCAAGTAACTTTCCAGTGTATTTGAGTTGGAATGAAGAAAGTGTAAGAAAACTTACTGATATCTTAGCTGTTGTCTAGGAGACCAAGGTCTTTCCAGGCTTTCTATCTGTAGGTGTGAGACAGCTAGGAAGGGGCATAGATGGGAAAGACCTTGACTGACATCTGGGTTGATCAATGAAAATATTCCATATCATTACCATCATGCTTCACTTATAATTGGAGTATTTTTTTTCCAGCTTGTGAGATCTGTTCTGGTTCATCTCTGTTCTGGTTAATCTCCATTTGGGAGTTCCATTAGTTCAGTTAGTTTTGCTAGTTTGGCCTTTTGCCATCCTACCATTTAGTAGCTGGACTTTCTGTCTTTTTGACCTTTTCACTGTCTCCCTGGGATCAGCTGTTAAGAACCAGGGTGCTCTCTTCCTGGGACTGGCTGCTTAGTGCAGACAGAGTTCATGAGGAATTGCATCAAATATCACTTATTTTATACTTTATTTTTATTTTACATATTATTAGTCTTAGTATATTAAAATTATTCTGTTGTTTTATTAAACTGTTTTTTTTTAATCTCAACTCATGACTTTCTGCCTTCTGTTTTGATTCTTTCCCCAACTTGAGGGGTAGGTAGAGGGAGAGTGACTGAGCAACTGTCATGATTTTGATTGTTAAAACTACAGTTAAACTATGACAGCCACAGACTAGAAATTTCATTTTTATCTGCCTGTTGCCTGTATTAACTGCTGGGGATGGGTGCTGTCTTGGACATAGACTTTTGTAGGAGTGATGAATTATTCTTACAAAAATATTTTATTTTCCTATGAATTATCTGTAACTGGACATACTGTCTTCCAAAACAAATAATTCCAAAGAAGTCAAATTTCCCCTATGGAAAGAATGAAGGCTAAGTTATCCAGGGTAGGTACTAGCATTTCTTTAGTTACATTTTTGCAGTTAGCCTTCTATGTTTTTATTGATTGTTTTGTTTTAGAATTAAACCCCAAAATTCAGCTTCAGAAACACAACTGCATGAGTTAAAAATTGATGTTTTGTGAATGATGTGGGATTCAGGTTCAAGTTCAAATACCTGCATAATGAAATAGAGAAAACCACATCACATAAATGTTTTAAACAAAAACAAACAAACAAACAAAAAAGTGACATAATATCTAATAATCAAGATGTAATGTGAAATCCAGAACCATATCTTGGATGTCTAGGCCCCATAGAAACAGAAGAAATTAAGTAATACAGCAAGATAGAAAATGAATTGACATGTTGAAATTACAGCATGAAGGAAGACATAAGACACTGACCGGTACAGAAATGTTGGTTACAGGTGGGGATCAAAGTCTTAGACTGGAGATATATTCAGGTTTAGAGGTTTATTTATGTTTGAAGGTGTACAGACCTGAACCATCAGCAGTTTCATCCTTTCATTCAGAGAAGTGAAGAAGTGTCGCTTTTTCAAAACAGATAAAAGTTGAGCTTTATTTTAGTAAAGTGGTCTGGTGATTACAACACACTCTTGTCCTTTCTACTTTATATACAGATGTGGATTCAGTTTCCTCCTTTGCTTGAAAGAACTAAAAATACAATACTTGAATCTCTAGTTTTATGTTGTTGAGAAAGCAGTAAAGGAATGGAACAGGGAAAGGTGAGATATAGTCTATTATTTCCATGCACTCGACAGAAGTAAATTTCAAGAATAATTTTACTGGAACAACAATCTTGAAGCCTATTATCTAATAGGTATTTCACTTTGACCAGACAGCCATTTAAAGGAAAAAAAATAGTTAAAAAAATATTGTGAATATAATGAATTTTAATTTCGTTAGTATTCTGAACTTGGTTTCTCATGCTTAAGGCATTTAGTCTTAATTAATTTAACATTGATATTGTTTGCACTGCATAATATACTAAAATATGTGATGCAAAGAACTAAAGCAAAAAAACCACAAACCAAAAATACTAATATACTTACCACAGACAGAGACTTGGGCATGAGACACCTACTATAATCACACAGCAATATTGCTACCATTTTGAATGTATTACCATTATTTCCCATTAACAGGTTGTTGCTAGTTCACTGATTTATTTGTTTGTGTTCTAAAGTATCATCAAAGTGCTCTTTACAAACAACGTAGTCTAACCAGAAAAGAAATAGTGCCACAGAATGCAATATCTGTGAAGGCCACAGTCAATAAAAACTGTTAACTTTTACAAGTGACTGCCTATGTTGTTGTAGGGTAAGAAAATTCAAGATAAAATTATAAGATACTTATCTAAAATCAAGCATAGTTTTAATATCTGAGTGTCATGTTTGTTATTAAGCAACAAGAAAGTAGTCAATACAGAGGTACCATTCTAAGGGGAGGTTACAGAAAGCAATAATTTTGTTTCATACTAAGTTAATGCAAATTCCAAGATTCCATCAAAGCTACTGTCAGTCCTTTCTGTCACTACACACATAATAAACTATCTCACTTCAGGATAACTATTATTCTACATTTTATTTGCCATTCAAACTGTGTGCTCTTAGATTTGTCTCAGCTCACCATGTGACACAGGCTGTGCACTATACAATAAAACCAAGGGTCAGGATGGAAATGGGAGAATGTTAAAAGGACTTTTTATTGTCTGTGATTTAAGAGTAAAAGATGAATATGGACACATTTTCATTTTCAATAAATTGTTGTGTCTCATTTATGTCTGAAGTGTGGTATTGATCCACAATAGCTTACAGTAGCTAAGTATTTATCTGGGAACACCTAATTCTGATCTTCATTTACACCAGTAACTGCATGACTGTGAAGATAGGCCTGAATTACAAGCACATAAGTGAGATCGCAGTCAGAGTCATAATCTTTAGAACTACATTATCAAAGCAGAGTAATAAAACAAATGCTGTTTCTCCTACAAGCTATTTTATGGTTCCCAACTCTGTAGATGCTGAGTGACTCATATATAATAATAAATTTATCCTCACAAAGTTCATTTGAGAAAAGGGAATATTTTGAGGTTCCTCGAACAATTGTTGATGTGGAAAATAATCATGTATATTAAATGTTGAGCATCAATAATTTTATTCCCAATATTACTAAAAATTCATAATCCAGAGAAACATGAAATGGCTCTCAATGGTCTCTCAATGTCAGTTCAGTGCTGTGTGAGCCAGTACCACACAAAACTATTTTCAGATTTTTAGAGCAGTTATTCTTGCTCTTTTTGAGTTACATTCAGGATAACCATCTTCTCATCATCTGCATGCCCCATCTCTCTGTCACTTTAGCAAGGGCTCTATCATTGTTCCCTTCTCATTTAGCAGAGTGCAGTCCTATGGCAGGAAATCAGTGGAATAAATGGGATCATGTTAGTGCATCCACTGAGACAGTTTAGATAATCCTACTTTTTCCAATTCCCTGGACAGGAAGAAATGCTATAGAGTGCATTGGCATATATCTTGAGCAGCACTACTTATTTCTGTGCTTTGAAATTACCGAATAGATGCCAGATGTTTTATTCAGCATGGTGAAGCACTGAAAAGAGCTGATGTACCATGCAAGTGGCACAGGCTGGAATAGCCAGTTTTGGGAGAAGTGCTTCTCATGTTGCAGATGTCCTGAGAATCCACAGGCAGCAGTAAGGCAAAAGATAAGACAATGAAAGCTGCAAGGAAATAGAGAATGGCAGTGTGATGACAGATTCCAATGCATGATGGACAGCCTTTCTATGGATGCAGCTTACTATTTTCTTACCTATTGTGTGCAGGAAGGATGCAGACACTCCTGACTGTGTCTACTGCTGGGTATTCTTTTGAGGTGAGGAAAGATCAGAATGGTTAGCTCTCCGTATGAAAAGTGAATCCTGACACAGGTGCAAGTGTTTGAATAAATCAGGGGCCTAGACTAGGGATCAAATGGCAGGTGAGTAACCATAGATTTAAATTTGAACACTTTAATTTAGACACCTGAAAGGTCTTGTATGAAGATTTTCACAAATTTTTGATGAATATTTCTTAAGTCATTGCAGACTGGTCAAAAGCATATCTATGCAGAAGATGGTCATTGGTTCCATGTTATGTTCTTGCCCCAGGGCAGACATTTTTAATTTGGGTCAGTCATCCACACATAGGTATCTCATACCATTTGGGGTGCCCTTAATTTTCCAAGAAATCACCCCGAGAAGGCTAGCAGAAATAGTAGATGACTAAGAGGCAATGTGTGCTTTTCTGCAGTATTAGTCAAAAGCAGCAGAAGCATCCTAGTGCATCTCAGGTTACACCATTATACTATGTCTGGAGAACTGGATTGAGTTCTTTATTTCTCTATTTACTTACACACAGAAAAACAGCATACTCAGCTTAGTCTTTGGTCAAATTGTAGGCCACTCACCAAGATGTCTACCCTTCACTACAAATAAATAGTGGTTTTAGGGAAGACAAAAATCAGCTGTGTCATACTTGCCCTCCCTAGCTCCAGGCTTTTCTACACAGTCTTATTTCTTCACCATATCTGCCACTACTGCCTCTACGAAACTACCTTGAAGATATACGGGGAAATTTAAAAGGTGCACTGTGGTCACTCCTATTGTCTCTAGGAAATTTCCCAAGATCTTGTACACTGTCTGGTGCTAGTTACAGTCAGGCCATGTGCTGGGTTCATCAAGCAGACTGAAAGTTCACAGCAAATATCCTTTCTAATGCTTATATAGATGGGCGTACAGCTAGCAAAGTGTATTTGTGTGTGCCAGTGATGGCTATGACTGTATTGATGTGCATTCTAGCTGACTAGAATTAGTAGATGAATCATATGATAAGAAGGGGCTTAGGCTGTCGTGACTATGTACATGGTACATACATGAGAGACACAAGACTGAGTTCCTGTGTCTGGTCACCTGGGTACAGCTACCCAGTAGCTGTGAGTTTCATGTGTTTTGAGTCAGGAAGACAGCCAAGACGCTTACAAATGAGTAAAGAAAAATAATAAATGAGAAATTGGTTGTCTGGACTTTGACTTTTAGTCTGATAAATCACACTCGACATTACACCTAAATATGTTTTCAGGACACATTTTTGGCTTCAAGAAGTTTTTGTAAAACTGAAATATTCTTTCATGTAAATCTAGAAAGTCTTAAAAAATGAATGAAATTCTAAGTTATAAATTATATTAAAATTATAATTTACAATGTGGCAAGTGCACCTTCTCCCCGCCCCACCTTGAGAGCACCAGAAACTTCTAGGCCAGTGGATCACTATGGTCATGTATTTGCTTGGTCAACTTGGTCAACAGAGAGGGTCCTTGACTAATGAAATGCCCTGGTTGATAGAAGTTTCTGGACCAGAACCATAAATGACCACAGCTCAGATTCAACCAGGGTGTAAATGAAGCCCACTGGAGACTCCCATTGAGTGGGTACTCCTTGGCCTAGTGGGTCAACAGTTGAGGACTCTTTGCTGTCTGAGGAAATTTCCTCAAGGAGTGAGATGCCTTGCCTTATTGGTGAGTGACTATATCTTCCGGGTACCCTTAAGAGTCCTCGCTTTTTGTGAGTCGGTAAACGTGCATTCTGAATCATCATTCTGGAGTTTTGGGATCTTTTCGCTTGAGTCTGAATCAGCTGTTTAGTAACTGAACACCTAATGGGTATCTGAATTTGTGTTTTATAATATTGTCAGAGTGATGAATAATTTTGGATAAACCCTGTTTCTAGTTGGTTCTCCACCAAACAATTCTAGTTAGAATAAAGTGTGTTTGGAGCTTATTGCCTGCCTAAATTGATTTTTGGGATGCCTCTGTGACATATAATTAATAACATTTGTGTATTAAATATACAGATCTAGGATACATCAAAACAAAAGAAAACAATGTTGTAATATCTCTCATATTCTGACCTTAACTTATGGCATGAGCTCATGTTGTTTTCCAAGATAAAAGGTAATCCACAGCTGTCGTTTGACTTAAATGTTTCCAAGTTTGAAACTCAGAAGCTAAAAAGGAGGTCTCTCTGTTCTCATTTTCAAGAATAACTTGTATGATTTTTTTAAGTCTAACTTAACCTAGCGTGGCAGTTGCACTTCTCCCCCTGAGAACTGGTGTGGCAGTTGCACAATCCCCTCTGAGAACTGGAGCCTTCAATGGGACAGTTAATGGCTCTTTTGTGGGACCTGAAGTCAGGTGACAGGGTCGGTAGCAGAGGAGGGGCCCATAGAAGCTGAGAAGCTTCTGGAACGCCCACAGTCAGGTCTCATCAGACTAAAGATTCCCTTTGTGTGGTCTTCTTGGAGCAGCGGGTCTGCTGAGCCAGAGCCCTCCCCTTAGGTGGGAACACTGTCTAAGGAAACTTTCCAGGACTGGGAGCGCCTCACCTCCTCTTTTGGGTGAGTGATAATTTACTGAATATATCCTTGCCTAAACAGGTGAGTGTGAGTCCTTGCCTAATAAGGCAAGTGAGTAACCTGGAGTCAGAGGGCTCTGTCTTTGTTTCTTGTGAGTGTGTGCATGCACACCATGGATCCTCATTATTCTCATTTTGCTGCACCCTAATAATCTCCTCAACTGATATCTGAACTTTTATGTTGTTGGAGTGCTAACTAATTGTATAAACCCTGTTTTGGTCAGTTTATTGGCTGTACTTTTCCAGCCAGAATAAAGTCTGTTTTGGACCTTGTTGTCCACCTAAAACTGACTTTTGGGTGTCTCTGTTACACCTAGCCATCTACTAGTGTCTGGGTTTCTGAACACTTCTCTAAATAGATTCCCACTAAAAATAACTACCACTTAGACATGACCAGAATATGTTTTTCCAGGGCATTGAAAACCATTATCTCTCATTATCTACAAGAAGACACTGGAAAAGGGAATTAAATTCTCAGATTATAATTACTGGCTTTCTGACTGTCCTTTTATAAATTGTATCATTTTGTTTTTACCTTCCAAAAGAGCTGTGTGAATGACCTATTTTTTAGTTACATTGTCAGTAGTTTAAAAATATTAAAGGACAGTATGGTAACGAAATTCCTGACATTAAGCAATTTCTGAAGTGCTTTTTAAAAATCAAGCCAAGGTATATCAGCTGTGTTTTTTACATCTTCTACTGAAAAATCAAAGAGGATAATGACTGTGATAAGAGTTTGTTTGTAATCTGCATTTGCTTTGAAAAAGACCAGTCCATGCTTTTTTAGCACACTTCACTAATTAATTTGTGCTTACTTTTGTATGTAAGCAATTTTCTTTGTCTTTATATTGGACAATAAAAATCTCTTTATTAAAAGCTTATCTTTTCTCTATTACTAATGTTATCTGAGCCTCTAATTGGTATATACATTGATTTTTCATTTTTTTTAGCAAAAATCGTTAACATTTGTAACTTGTTAACAACATGTTTAGACAAAAGAGAAGCAACACTTTCTTGTTTGTACCCATAAAAAGGATATATAAACATAACTAGGAGTTTGTAAAGGGCAACATTTTAGAAGGCTAAAGAGCTGGATTTAAATTCACATACATACAAAGGACTTCTCTGAGTTATCTGAGCTGTCTAAATCCCTGAGGTCTGCAAAAATTGAGACTGGAAAACTTAAGAGAACAGACTTTTCTCTTGGTGCCAGCTGGTTTTAGAAGTAGTGAAAATAGCTTTTCTTATCTTATTTTAGCACTAGTCCTGGACAGATTAAAAAGTTCAGAGGAAAGCAAAATGTATAATAATAAGAGCAACAAACCAAATGTTATGGAGCTTGTAAAAAGATTTATTTTGAGTCTAAGACTTTTGTTATCTTTCATTCCTTGATATATCCAGCTACAGCCATGTACATCCCTTCTAGGTATATCTGTAATTATTTAAAACATACGGCAATATCCAGTGACTCTTGTTAATCTGATGTCAGTTAAAACTTTGCCATTGATTTCAGTGCAAATGGATTGAATTATCACATACTAATATCATCCTATATTAATCATTTCAAGTTTGTGACATTTCAATAATGGTCTAGTTCTGTAAACCAATCAAGATTCCAGTGCACAAATATTATCACACATATAAAAGGTATAGTCCATGATGTATTCTCTTCTACAACACATAAGAAAGGTAACTGCCTCTTTTGAGCTGTTCCACTGATTTCTTATGTAACTGAGGAAAATCACTGGGTATCAGATTTATTTGATTTAGTGTTAGGTACCTTACTCTTAGTAGCTGTTCAACTGTAAGGTACAGGTGCCTCCAAAGCTAATTTTCTTCTTCTTCAGACAACTAAAATAGCGAGGGCATGTGGCAAATTCACCAGAAAAGCAGCAGAAACTATAGAACTATAGACACTATAGTCATGCATACACCCCTTGGTCAACAGACAGTGCCCTTGACAAATGAAATGCCTTAGTCGAGAGAAGTTTCTGGACCACTACCATAAATGACCACAATTCAGATTCAACTACAGTATAAATGAAGCCCATTGAATTCGTCAGTGGGTCTGCAGTTGAAGACTTTCCTCCTTAGTCTGGCCATCTAAGGAACACTCCTTGAGCACTGAGACACCTTACCTTATTGGTAAATGATCTTCTGAGTACCCTTGAGAGTCCTCATTTTGTATAATTGGGAAGATGTACATTTTGGTCATCACTCTGGAATTCTGGAATTTGATCCCTTGAGTCTGAATCATCTGTGTAGTGATTGAACTAATGGGTATCCAAATCTGTGTTTTATAATGTTGTTAGAGTGCTGACTAGTTTTGGATAAACTGTCTTTCTAATTGGTTCTCTGCTAAACAACTCTGGTTAAGATAAAGTCTGTTTGGAACATATTGCCTGCTTAAGTTGGTTTTTGGGGTACCTCCATGACAGGGCAAAATAACCATATGGAGCTCCTTGCATTTCCTCATTGGTAACTGACAAAGTTAAGCTTTGGTTGAAACAAAGCCCACTTTTACTTTCTCTGTGTCTCAGTGGCCTTTTCTTTAAGTTTCAGACGGTGCCCTTTTCTTCAGAAGTTCCTGCTGGAAATATCAAAGCTCTTTAGGATTCCAATTTTATGATGGCAGTTGCCATTTAATAATCACCATTACTATTGGTGATTCATTGTATCTTCTGAATTATACAGCTTTCCAAAATATTTTAGAATATAAATGGTTCATCCATTAAAACAGAAAAGTTTAAGAAGCTGCACTAGGAGAGAGAATAAACCTCGAGGATAAGAGACAAGAGATATGCTACTGCATTTCTCTGTGTGTTGAATTTAACAAGATTATGTATCTTATTAATACCATCTTCTTAGAGATCCTTTGGGTTCAAAAAACGTCCACATCATATTTGGTAAGATTGACAAGCTGTCACTGTTAACTTACACCCTGCCAGGTATCACTTTATTTTCCTTAATAGAAATACTTAACATTTCTTGCCATTTTTTTGTTCCTCCTCTTTCTTCTTAATATGTTCTGATTATGACTTCATGCAAAACTGCTTTAAACAGTTTTAACATTCCATCCCCATACAAGTAAATTAATTTTTTAAGTCAGTTACTTCCCTCCCTCTGTCCTATTTCAATACTCTTAGTAAATGTAGCCCAGGCCACAAAGATAACTGTTCTCTGTAAATAAATAAATAAATAAATAAATAAATAAAACATCCATAATCCCAGCAGTCTAACTAGTTTTTCTCAAAAAATAATAGGTAATAAGCCATTTTGTTATATACTCTTTTGAGAGAAAACATACTGAATGCTCGTTGGACCAATTCACAACACAAGACTGCAAACCAGCAGCTTTTGTGCACTTGCATATCAAGATCTAGTATGTATTGAGTGCATAAAAACATTTGAATTATTACAAGGCAATGATCTAACTTAGTTATTTATATTAGTTGCATGAAATGAAAAGAAATTAAATGAAAAGTAGTTATATTTGCAGCATGAAATTAAAGTTGACTTAATACTATTTTTTTTTTTTTTCTGAAGGAGCTTCTTTATTCTGTTTAAACGTTTCCAGAGATATGAGCTTTCCTATCTGCATTTTTTACTGCAGAAACTTTTACTTTATTCAATGAAATTTCTGTGAAGGCTTATGAGCAATAAATTGAGATTCTAGTCCTATTGATGAGAATTATGGATAAGGAGAAAGTATACACCTGGTTAAAAAAAAACTACTTTTAACTCCCATGTAACGGTTTTTAAAACTCCCTTGACCAGTTAAAATTGATAAATTACCTCAATCCTCTGAATTTTCAAAAATCTTTTCAAATAATGTTATCTTTTTCTAGAAAAAATAAATTTTTCTTAGCCAGAACATTGAATAAGCACAACCAGGCAGAGAGAAGAAAAATTAAATGAAACATTATATTTTATTCAGAATCTCCTATATGCTTTCTTCCAGGGAGATCATAAAACACAATTATAATTGCTTGTTTACCTAAAATGCATTTTTATGGCTTTTATCAAATTTAATAAATATATAGCTGATCCAATGTATTTTAACTTTTTTTGAAATTTAATATGGGGATTCATAATGGTTTTATGCTTGTCTGGTGAAGAGTAGCAATGTTTTCCACTTTCTCAACTAGTTCAGGGATCTTCTGCCTTCAGAGTCTATTATATCTGGAGTAGTATCAAACACATAGCAAAACTGTCATCGTGGCGCATTAGCATTTTCATGTTGATGTCAGGGTTTAATAAGCCTTAATGGGCCTGACCAACCTCACTTGAGGCTTCCAGCCACAGCTATGGGCCCATAGGTTCCATTTCCGCTCCTCCTGGGGCCATCAGCCCCTTCTTTAGCTATGTTGGAATAGTGTTGATCAGCCACAGCCATTCCCCCATGGAGGCCTATTGTCAAGACCCCAATCCACGGACTGACTTCCTGGCCTCATCGTGCTCAGGTGCCGTCATGAGGGACCTGTCCTGAACCAAAGCCTAATTCTTATCTATTGACTGACTTCTGGGTTTGACCTTGGCCCTGTCTTATCCTCATGGTATGTCATTATGACCAGATTCCTGACCAAACCTGGCAACTTGCTCCAAATTTGCCTTGTGTACTGTGTACTATGAGGTGGGTGCTGGCTGATGGGGAGCTGTTCTACCAGCCCCCTTGCATGTCACCCTCAGCTTCTGGTGGTCTTAAGGAACAGTTTGCCTTGCTGTTTCTTAACAATTGATTTTAGATGGAATATATATTACTGCTCTACTAAGATATATCTGAGTATAAATAATTAATATTGAACTGCTGCAATGAGGATGTGAGTGTACCTTCACACAATAAAGCATGTCTGAATTAAAAGTGTCTGTTAATCTATGCCTGAAAATAATACCCCTGCTTCTTTGGTATAAACGTAGCTGAAATGCAATACTGTGGTGAAACTAGAACCTCTAAAAATCCCTAAGTAACACTGAGAGGTTGGAGATGTGAGCTGATTTTAACTTCATTTTACACACTAGTTAAATAAAAACCTCTTAGTATTCAAGAAAATATTATAAACACTCCACATATGAAGGTCACTACTTAAAAAAAAAAAAAAAGTAATTGACCGATTGCTTCCATTATGAAGTATTCAGATTTGTAAATTAATGCACTGTGTAGTTGAAGTTGGAAAATATTTTTCCCCTTTCTTGTTCTTTTCCTTAATATTTTTACATAGAACATTTTGTATATGCAGACTAAAAGAAGTCTATATTTTATGGAATCTAAATAATTTTTCAGGTTCATGCCAACCTATTTAGATGGTATGGTAAAATTTCATTAGAAGTTGATGCATTGATGTTGGTTTATTTTTACAAATACTACTGAACCTATTCTGAGCCAGTGGTGGGCTGTGAGATATCAAAAAAGGATTAATATTTTACCAGCTCCTAAATACAGTCAGCATGTAAGAGACATAGCAAATATGAAGATGTTTATCATTACAGGTAAACTCTGCTAATTAAAAATTGTCTTTATTTAAATGTTAATGTATATTTTTACAATCATCCCTCATAACTCTTTCCATTCTCAAGCAATAACAATGTATAGGATATTCTGAGCAGTTTTTCTTGGGGGAAAAAAGGTAGTTTCTCAACTGAAATCAATGCTCTTCTTTCCCAATATTCCACCCCTTGTTTCTAAATAAGAAATCAACTTACTGAGGCTGATATTTTCTTATCTTCATTCATGTCATGTCAAATCTAAAGGAACAAGCCATACTTATTTATGTCAGATGATTCTAGACTAAAAGTGAAGGAATAGAATAGTTCTGGAATAAATAATACAGATTAAAAAAAGTCTTAAATTCACTGTTGTGGCTTAGACAAGCATGCTTGGAAAGTGTCTGAAGTAGGGTGCTAGGTAAAATGAAGATTATGGCTTTGTCAACCTGCTAAGGAAAGGTGTTCCATGAATAAATATTACAGCTGATGGAATAATATATATAGCTAGGATCACTGGCAGCATGCAAAGGTTAACAGATAAGTAGAGAAATAATTCCGTCAGTTCATCACAGTGAATTTGGAACTCTGTTATTTACCAGGTCAGTGATAGATTGACACTGAGAAATGGCAAATGCAGAAAAAAAAAAAAAACTTTTAAATAAAAGACATTTATTACATGGGAAGAGAAGGAAATACACTGCTTATAGACAGCAGACCTGTAGCATAGCTGGGCATAGCAGACCTGTCTGCTATGATTAGTTGCATTCGTTAAGGCATCAAAGAAACCCCACTACTCATTCAAGCTGACATCAAGAAAGAACAAGCAGTGGGTCTGGGCATTTTCCTTGATAGTTTTACAGTGTTAAGGAGAAACTTTTTTATTAAAAAAAAATAATAAAAATGCACCATTGCTCAAGATCCATTTTGACTGAAAGATGTGTATGGTAAGAATTGCCAGCATATTGGTAAAAAAGCAATGCAGAAAACCCAACATATGTCACTAAAATTCTTATGCTAGCAGACTGAATCTGAATGAGTTGCTACCAGTTTCATTATCACAGTGCAGCTATTTGGTTTTTAAAACTCAATTAAAAAGAAATCAACAACATAAAGATTTCAGGGATTTTTAAAACATCAAATCATCAATTGTACTTGGGCATTCAGATAATTTCTTATTCACATGCTAATCAAAGTGGGATATACTGAATGTTGATTAGACGCAATAATCAGTTTTTCAATGCATTTTTTTTTTCCGAAGAAAATATTGATTCATCAACATTAAACATTTCCTCGGTAATGTCAAAAGCTTATGTCTTAGCAAACAAACAAACACACAAACAAACAAACAAACCGGTTCCTTCACCCTTATGTGTTGCTGTATTACAGTGATTAAACATATGCTGAGATAGAGCCAGCTCCTGGGACTCCTCTTATATACTGCAGAGATAAGATGAGAAAAAAACAAGTTGAAACCTGTTAAATACTGATTAAGAAAAAAAAAATATCATGAAGGATGCTCAAATACTGGAACAGGTTGCTTAGAGAGGTTGTAGTATGTCTATCCTTAAATTTCTTCAAGACTAAACTACCACAAGCCTAAGTAACATGATCTAATTAGATGTGGTTTTGAGTGGGAGATGGGCTAGGCAGCCTCCAAAGGTTTCTTCTGACTTAAATTATTCTATAATTTGATGATTTTGAGACTGATGTAACTTCTGGTCAGAACTAGGAAGGCTTACCAATTACAGTTGAGCCATCAGTCATGTATTTAAGGCTACCACCTGGAATACCTATGTAAAAGTCTCTTCTCTGCCTCATTATTATTTTTAAAAGCTGTCGTGTGAGCTAGCAATATGATCATGATAGCTGCTCACTCACTCATACCCTCTCCCACCCTCAAATAGAGGAAAGAATTGAAAGGGAAGGGAGAAAAATGTGGATTGAGATAAACACAGATTAATAAAATAACACTAATATACTACCTCTACTACTAATATATATGAAATAGAAACAGAATATAAAAGAAAAGATACTTAATGCAAGCTCTCACAGACTCCATCTGGACCAGGCAGCCAGTCCCAGGAAGCAGCACCTGGTCCTGAACAGCTGATCCCAGAGAGAAAAGATGGAAAAAGGAAGAAAAGGCCCAGAGGCCTCTGCAGAACAGCAGGATGGCAAAAGGCAAAAGTAAAATCCCAAACAAGACTCCTCCAAACAAGACTCTGTTCTAACTCTGAATCTACTCTGAGAGCTAGCTGGAATATCCCAACTCTCCTTAAATATGAATCATGATGCTAATGGCATGGGATACTCTTATTGATCAGTCTGGATATCAGTCAAGCTCTGCCCCATCTATGTCCCCCTTCCCAGCGGCAGAGCACACAGAATGTCCTTGGCTCCTAGACAACCAGAATTAATAAACACTAACTCTGTCCTGGGATGTTATCTTCTTGTCAAATTAAATTCAAACAATGACAGTGCTAACTACAAAAAAAGAAAGGTGTCTAACTGCATCAAGAAAAATTAACTAATTTCAGTCAAACCAGCAGAAAGGCTCAATCTATGGTTCCTCACATCTTAATGCTCTCTAGTGCTGCAGTCAAGTTTTGAAAATATATCATTTTTTATTTCATGAAAAATGGAAACTTTTTTCCTAAAACTAAACATGAGTGGCATGAAATAACCATTCCCTGTTTCAGTCTGTTTCTTTAAGATTTAGGAAATGTTGATAAGAGCAAAAAACAATATATTTCCCAGGGACTGATGTGTTCCCAAGGGCTGAGGGACTGGGAAACCATTTTTGGAGAGCTCTCGCAATAAATCTCTTTCATATAGTATTTTTAAATAATAAAATTCTAAAATTTCTCCCTCTCTTATTTGATTGGTTTACATTTATTATTCTACTGTTTGTTCCATATGTTTTACATTTATATAATTTATACTTTATCGCTCTTTCTTCAGCTTTCATTTTGAACTTGTTTTTAACCTTCCTAATACATTTAAGGATTCTGTGAAACTGTGGATATTTCTGGACATCACAGGCTATCGTTCCATGGCCAAATGTTTGTTAGAATATGTTCACTAGGAGGAACTTGTATTTTACATCCAGAGCAAATATTATCAACTCTGTGAAGCAAAATGAGGTTTGCTAGGAAATAAAATGCAGCTAGTTTTCTTGTTTTTCTGGTACCCATAATATATATTTTTACATAAATTTCTATTTACTTTGATATCCCCAATGGATGCAAGAAAAGACATAAGAATTATTAGTTACCCCGGAGTTAATTTTTAAAAACAGATTATTTTAAAATGAAACATATATATATATATATATATATTAATCTGCACAATAGAATACTAAATTCACTTATTGATTATAACATTGGAAATAAGGTTAAAAAGAAATCAGAAAATACAGTCTTTATCCAATAAAATCTGAAAATGTCACTGAGACTTAAAACTAATTTCTTTATTACTTGTTATTTTAGAATGCACTGAGATGGCCCAACTTCAACAGTTACTCAGCTGCACCTTGTCCTGACTGTACTATTTTCCAAAGAGAACTATCTTCTGTCTATCACTCCTAATCTAATGATATTAAAATCCTAGTTATATTACCAGAATGCAATAATTTTCAGCATATCTCCTAGGTCCTTCAGTTTTTGTTTATTCTCATTAATCAATTTAAGATGTGTTTGTAGTTTTGATCATTCATGGTCTTTTCTGAGAATACAAATATAAGTCTGCTGAAACTTGTCTGAAGCTGAAAAATATATATAACACATACTATTATAATTACTTCTTTCTGCTAGATTAATCTTCCTGATTATGAAATCTCTTGTACTGTGTATATTGTGATCTCTCTGACTGCTCTTACAACAGACAGCAACATTTGTCACAGGAATTTTTGACTTAAAAAGTGTTCGTAAACTGTGTTTGCTTGCTTGTTTGTTTGTTTGTTTGTTTGTTTTTACATGGAAGTATAGTTTATCCAACACATTGTATTTTCACAAGCTGGATTACTATATTGCATTTCCATATATGTAGTCAATAACACAGATGACCAAATTTTCTTCTAAAATGACTACCCAGTCATCCTGAGTTATTTGGGGAAATATCTTTCCCTAGCATAATAATTAATATTTAAGATCTTGATTCTTGCTGCATTTTTACTCAATGAAAATAACATTCCTAGAGAACAATATATTTTATCTTAAAATATGAGCCCAAAGAAGGTCAGATGAATATCTATTTTGATATGCATGTTTCTCTTTCAACTATTAAAATGAAATTTATATGTCTGATTTTTAAATATCTACATTTAGGTGATTCCCACTTACGTGTGTGAGTCTATGTTTGTTCTTTATCATATGAAGTAAATGAACATAGAAATAAGTCAGTACATCTAGTTGTGGATAGAGATAAAGTCCTCCTCTAGGGAAGGTTGGGGCAAATAATCTCTCAAATTAGTTCCTTCTTCCTTTTTCACTGAAGATCTCCACAGGGAAGGGTTTACACATGCTACACTGCTATTCGTATCACTAGAAGATTCTAACCATGGCACCAGTGGAGGTTTCATAATGAAAACAGTACAATCTAAAGGAAATTACTACGGTACTATTTGTTTTTTCAGCCTGAGACTCTCTCCAGCCACTGCAAGAAAATATGCCATATTTTGAGATCTGTTTAATTTCATCTGTAGGCTAGTAACCTGTGACATATGTGGCAGGTTATGTCTGTGATATTCCATCATAACCAGTTGTACACAGTTTGCCGTTGAGACTCTTGTTTAATGAACTGAAGTATATTTCAGAAATAAATTTATGAAAACCAAATATATTATCTCCCCCCCCTGCTGTCCCTTCTGGACAGTTAAACTTTTCATTCCAATCTCTCTTTAAAGCCCACTTTTATCAGCTGACTTTCCAACATTCATTCACAGTTCCATGTTTACAAGCCCTGGCATGTGAACAAAATATTAACTACAAAACAAACACTTTGCATTGTAACCCTTGAGTAAGCCTAAAATTGTATAACCAAAATTATAAAGTTGAGACATTGAATGGGACTGCAAAACTCTAGGTCAGGCTGCACTCATGAATTTTATTAAAGCTAGCAGGAAAATACCAAGTCCACACGTTTCAGATTTTGGATGTCCCAGCCTGTGCCACTGTGTGATTTGGAATTCACAAGCACGTGTTTCATGGTAGTCTCTGTTTGTAACAATCTGGCTGGTCTTTTACTAGTGCTCTGGCATCCTTTGGGTTTGTCTGGTGGTCACAGTTGACAGGTCATGATTTCCCACTCTCAGAAGTGTTGTTTGTCACTGACCACTCCAATCAAGCTAATATTACTGAGGCACTTGGAGCTACATCATATGGCTAGGGTGCAATCCAGGCAGTGTTACTAGTTTATTTTTTGGTTTCAGGCAGGTCATTTCATTTTTCCATCTGTAAAATGTGAATCATTGATGTTCATCTCCTTTGCTGGGGTGCCAGGAAAAAAAAAAAAAAAATCTGTTCTAGGTGAAGAATTAATGGTAATGGTGAAGCAATGCTTTATAGAAAGACAAGATAAAGAATTGGGGAAAAAAAAATTATGTATAAACCACAAAGAGAATAGAAAAAGTGAACTTCAAAATGAAGGAGAATGGTGATGTTTAGATAATCAGTTCCTTCAATATGAGTATGAGGTTGGAATTAGGAATGAAAGTTGTAAAATACAAGATATATTGGTCAGCATCTTACTGCTCAAATATTAGTCCCTGGTTTTGGGAAGGAATTCAATAAAAATGAAAGAAACTAGCTTGATGCTGGAAAAAAAATATTCAAAGAGGTCAGTGTTCTTCTCATAACTCTGTCCAAATCAGTGCAGAAGACCTAGTGAACAAGTACATGTGCTTGATAATGCACTTAATTTCCAAAGCTGAAGTGTTCCTTTGCAGCCCTGAATAAAGTGACAATTTGAGACATAAATCTACTTTCCCTTTCAGTTTAAGTAGCAAAATCATCAGTAGTGATGAGGATGAAAAGTTGTATTAGAAAATGATTGCAGTGGAGCTGTTAAGAATGTCCACCTGCTTGGAAAAAAAAACAAAAACAAAACCAAAAAAACCCTAAAAATTAGAGAAGCAGTCTGAGGATGAGGACAACCTGGGTTCAGTGTCCTTCATGACTCAGCTGGCAAAAACTCACCTTATAGAGTTCTCTGAAATTTTGTAAAAAATCTTTAAAAACTAAACAATAGTGCTTTGTGTCCTAACTTTACTGTCTTGGAGGGAAAAATGGAAATATCTCTTCCAGAGACAAAATCATAGAATCATAGAATATCCTGAGTTGGAAAGGACACACAAGGACCATCAAGTCCAACTCCTGTCCCTGCATATGACAACCCCACAGTTCACACCATGTGTCTGAGGATGTTGTACAATCTCTTCTTGAATACTGTCAGGCTTGTGGCCATCACTATCTCTTTGGGCAGCCTCTCCAGTGCTCTTCCACCCTATGGGTGAAGAACCTTTTTCTAATGTCCAACCTAAATCTGGTCAGTGCAGCAATAAAGGAGGATTTTTGTAGCGTAGTGATTTCGGTCTTCCCTTGCAGGTAGTGAGTCATGGTTTTCTCAATGCTTTTTTTCCCCATAGCATGTCAATGTCTGAAAAACAAATTTCTGCTGTATAAACAAGTCTCTCCTCAATCAGAGGAATACTCTGTAGATTGAAGAGGTCTATACACCCTGTTTTGCTTTCTCTTCTTGTGAATCGTCAGTTCTTGGCTGCACAATGGAGTAGTTATAAGGGTGGGAAAGAAAATGTTTCCTTCCTTCTCTCTACTTTAACCTCTAATGGGACATTTTGTTGTGAAATAGAAAAACAGAAACCCTTATGTTCAAGGAAAGAATACTCCCTACGTCTCTGTTTACTTGGTAAAGTGGGATAGCATCAGTGACACATAAAAATCTGTCCTTCCTTGGTTGTAGACTCAATATGCTTTGGAGTGGGGACTATGGGAAGGAAGAATGGTTCACATCTGGATCTCATCCCAGTGTCATTTCAGGACGTATTTGTCTTTCATTAATACACTGTGGAAACTATTATCATTTCAGGGTTATTATGTAAACTATTTAGGTGTATTTTTTTCCTGAGAGATTCAAGGTTCATGTTGTAATCTACTTTGTGAAATTTAGTGCAAAAGCAATTTTTTTTTTCTTTCAGCACATTTTTATATTATGCTGGAGATCCATAATATTTTAATTCAATATAAATTCGCTTTCCAACCAGGAAGAAATTGTTATTTTACTTCCAGAGGCTGCTATGTACAAAGAATCAGTAAGTATGTTCATTCTGCAAGTAGAATTAGTTAATGAATTTTTAATGAAGAAAAGAAGGTCAACTTGACCAAACCACTTTTTGTTTTGTTATATTTTAATGGATGTAAATGTGGAGAATGCTTTTAGGGAAAGTGTTTTGTAATGTTGTATTTTTATGCCACGAGTTTGTAACTTGATTCTTTCCTACCACTTTTGTGTCTGGATAATACGATGGAGTCACAGTGATGCTTTCTGGTAATAGAAATGGAGAATTAGGACATGAAAGTGTATTTATTCTTTATTGAAAATATTTAAAGGCTCAACTGCATCTTTAAGAGCTTTCCTGTGTTGTTATATTTTACAATTGCAGCTGTTCCTAACAGATATATTATGAAAAATGGCTTAAACATAGACAAATTGTATCAGTATTTGTGACAAAATAGAAATATTTAAATTGTGGAAAGTGTTCCTGTGTATGCTTCTGTATCCAACTGAAAAATAGATGTCTGCATATCTCTGTATCAAACATGTATTTGTGTATGGATTGCTTTAAACAGAAATAAGAGATCACAAAGACTTCTTTTTTTTTAATTAAAAAAGCTTCTTGTCTCTTGCAAGTCTTTGAATAATCCTGTCTTGAAATCTTTCTCAGTAGGCAGAAGGGCTGAAACTGCCCAGCTCTGTCTCTCTCTCTCTATTCTGGTCATGATAGGCCATTAAAAAAAAAAGGACCTGCATCACCTTCCCTCATACCAATTCTTAGAGTATGTAGTATGTGCCATAAATTTTGTAATATAAACATGCTATCATTCTGAAATGTTATACAGTCTTTGCATTACTCCAGACACTCTGACTTGAGAAGGAAGGAGTAACACCTCTTCAAATAATGATGATGTCTTAAAGCCTCATGAGCATCACATGATGTCAGGGAGGACGAGGACAAAGTATATTGCATGGTAAAATAGGCTGTTTTAGAAGGCAGCACTCCTAGGAAGGATGGGTGAAAGCCACAGTACTCCTCCTGGCTGGGGATAATGCTGGCTCACTTAGCGATTTCCTATTGGAAGCAAATTAATTCCTATTCAGAAAATTTTTCAGTCTTGAGGATACAAGCTATATTTAAAAAATATAAAGCTATTAGAAGTGTGATGGCTAACATGAGTTAGAATATAATTGTAACTGTGGCTTTTTGTTGAAGTTAATCCTCTCTACAAAGAAAAGGCAAATACTATATTCTGTACAACCTTCACTGCTGTTAAACCATTTTTTATGGAAATCACTCAAACATAATCAAATTAGGTGGTAATAAATGTTTAAGGCAGCTTGTGTATTAGATACATGGGTATATATATACTTTAAAAGTAAGCAGTATTAAGTGAGTTTTGCAATCATATCTTTTTTGTGTGTGTTATCATATCTTTGTTTACTTTTACTATTTCACAGAGTAAAATATTTTTTATGAATAGTTTAAATTCTGTATTCTCTTGGGAACATTTGAAACATGGAGATTTTGCCCTAGTGACTGCATCATTATTTGTAGCTGCCTGATGGTTTGCCATGCAGAGCAATAATATTTAAAATTAGAGTTTGTTAGAAATTAAATCAAGCCAGTTGTGTGGCATAAATTCAGGGAAACATGGCAATAACTTGATATATTCCATCTGATACATTCAATTTCCTAGGCCTCTTATACCAGTACATGAATTGTGATTTTCCTTAGATGAACTATATTTAACATATCTTCTTACAATCTAGTACTCTTCATTTAGTAGTGTTTCCTCATCCAACCTGTCAAGCCTGATTTTTATATGCTAGTAGGTGTTTTAATTTAAGAATTTTGATAACTGATCTTCAGATGGACCTCAGAGCCATTAAATGCGTTATTTTGCTTTGTACACCACTGTAGTTAAAATTTTAAAACTAAGTTTTGCAATAGTTGGTGTAAACTACATCCTTGCCAGTCACCATGCTGTTATTTGCCAAAGTTTATACTATGTAGTTATAATTTCTCTTCTAGACAAGACAAGCTATCTGACAATTTGATTCCTGCCTTTGGAAAGATGTATTAAGTCCTAGTTTTATTTTAAAATACAGTGTTTTAAACCCAATAGTACTCACAAAAGATGTGAGGTTGTTTAAAAATACAGTCAATGTGGATGCTTCACTTTGTCAAAGTAACAACTGTTACTATGTCATTGAAAGTCAGGTATTTGTGTCTCTTTCAGATCAACAATAACACTGTTTCTGTAAATTTTTGGCACAAGTAGAAAAAGTAGAATATTAATTATATACTTCCCTAATCACACAAGGGAAAAAAATAAAAAAGAAAGAAAGGAAAAAATATAAAAAAAGTTGCTTGTTTATTTCTTCTGTCATACAGTAGCCCTGGTAGGGACTCTGAAGCTGATGCTGACCAAAGTTTAGATAAGTGATCTCTGTTCCACTGAGCACTGAGGTTTACAATGGTTTGAGTAAGGTGTTTGAGAGTCAGATCCTGTTTTACCTTGTTCAAGGCCAGCAGCAGAAAAAAGATATATTCTCATTACAAAAACATAAGTAGCATGATCCAGTCTCATTTCAGTTTGATTATTGTAAAATAAGAGTAAGTTCTATCGCCAATTTGGTTGAAAATACCTAGTCCTTTGAATCATGATATTTAAGGTCTTACCAAGATAGCCATACTTAAACTAAAGAGGGTTGGAAAATTATTGGACTATTTTTATAACTGTCATAAAAATATTACTACAAAAAGAAATAATGACATGAAAAAAAGAAATCTTACATTATTTTCCAGGTTTTCTGGATTCCCTTGCTGAAGACAATAACGAAGTGTTGCTACAGCTTTAAACTGAGTCAGGAATGCTCCTGTCATGGTACTAAATCAATGAAACTGACAAAAAAAGAAGCAGAGAACTCTGAATTTAGATCTTGACTATTAGAACTATGTTCATTTTTTTGGTTTAGTCCTTATGCTACATTACCTATCATGCTATCAAACTTTATAATATTGTACTCAGCTCCGAGGAAACATTGAAATACATTATACTTCAAAGCCGCAGGTAGTTTTTAGTTGCTGTAATAAGGGTTTACATGAAGGTTTATGGCTAATATTTTCAAAATTGGAGTTGTAAAATCAGGCATTTAAATCTGTACTGCAAAACAAAAACATGCACTTTTTAGTGTTTTTTTGTTAAAGTAGAACTTGCTCTTTCAAAGCCCTTTGACAGAAAAACAGCACAAAATTGAACATGTAATTGAGGTTCATGCTTTCACACTTTCCTCATGAACCCTTGAGCCTTATATATATATATATTTTTTTTTTATTTTATTTTATTATTTTTTTTTTTCTGTAGATGGGACCAACTTCAGCGGAACCAGTGAAAAGTACTCCCTAGTTAGAATAGTTAGTAACCTTACAGGAGATGTAGCTGGTTAGATAGACAATGTTGAAGTGTGGAACCTGGAGCTGGTTCCTCACTTTGTGAATGAACACTAAATTTTGATGAAAATCTGTTGAGTGTCATTATTTTCAGTAGTTACGAAGGGTGTGTATGGTTACATCTCTTGCATCAGGTCCATTGGAGAATATGTTTCACTTTTTTAGTTTCTGGAAGTAGATGCTGAGCTGCTTTGATTGGACTGGTCCTGGGCATGCATAGAAGACCCATGGGTAACTTGTAAACTCCCACACTGAACTAGGAAGCTTCTGCTATTCAGATTATGAACCGATGTTTTAAATTTTGTTTTGGGATTTTGTTGCAGACGAATAACTCCTCGTTTATGGAATTTTCTATCTTCTGTTCACTATCAGTATGATTCAGTACGAAATATCTTCTGAATCTGCCAGCCCTAAATTTTAAAAATAGATTAAATAGATAAAAAATAGATTTTATGTTAAAATAAACAGCAACTAAAATTCAGCTTATTTCCTGAGGAAGGAAGCCTTGCAATAAGATAAAAGAAGATTTCCTGGGGGCAGCATTGCTTCCAGAAAACAACACAAGACCTAGCAATTGATAAATCTCCTGCCTCTAAACCTTGACACAGGCTTAAAGATGCAGCATGTAGTTTGACAGAGAAACTGATTTGCACGAGAGATAATATGGCAGCTCAAAGAAACAGCTCTGTGTTTAACAGAAATTCTCTGTCTGTCCCTCTGTTTCCTCTGTCCAAAATACATGAGAGCAGCCAGGTTTAAGAAGAAACAGTGGCCTTAACTCCTTGTTCTGCTTGCAATGACTTTTGTGCAGTACCGCTCTGCCTCCACAGAATCTCTTCATGGGGAGGGACAAGTGAGATGGTATTCTTCCCTAACTACACTGGAGAAAAACATGCCAGCATGGAGGGAAGCCCCTCTCCCTGTACCAGCCTGTGCCTTGAGCTTTGCATCTTGGATGAAGAGTACATTTCAAGACATGATTGTTGTAACCTTTCTACAAATGCTTGATCTGGTACATGAGGAATCAAAATTTAAGCTTTCTACCTTAACATAAAGGCTAGATAACATAGTGATGGAGAAATGGATAGTAAGTAATGGTATTGGTCCTGTACACTACTCCCAGGGTCAGGATTTAACTTTTGGAGGAGGACAAACCTCTTCTGACCAAGCATGTATTATAGAAGTTTTATGTGGAAAGCCAACGTCAGGCACTAATTTTTTTGTAATACATATTTGAAAATACATTGTTCCTGAATTTAAAAGTTCTTGTTAGCTATCATTGTATTAAACAGGCAATGTATTTCTGTTGCTAAAATCTTGGAGAGAATAATTTCACTTTTCTTGGGGGAAGAAAGGAAAAAAATCAATACTTTAAAGACAAGTCACACTAATTTATTTGTCACATTTTACTAAAGTTTTCTTCTCATACAGGCTAATCTGACCTTGATTGTGAAATGTAGCTTTGAGTTGGCAGACCTGAAGCCTGGTTGAACTACTAAATAACAAATCCAGCCATTTATACCACAAATAATGCCAGAAAGGTGATTTAGTGTTTCTGCAGTAGAATGACATTAGGAAATATCTAAGATAGGTTCCTGAACCCATTATTTCTTGAAAAAGCTGTCACTGGACGCAGAGGTCACTGAAATTTAGTTCTTTTGGGGGTTTTTTTGTATTATACTAACACATTACTTTTATGCTATCACTTTCATAATGTTGTAACATAATGAAAAAAAAAAAGAGAAACTAAGTAATTGAAATCGTGTTGTAATTGGTTCTGAAGTTGAGATGAGGTATAGTATCACTCCCTTCAGGATGCAGAGATGAACTTCTAAGGGTTTTGACAGGTGATTCTTGATTTTTAAAAGGCTTGTACCCATTGTAGTTCAGAAATAAAGTGCAAACAAGCTTGTTTGTGCAGAGCTCTGCTGAACGTGTTTAGACCTTACGTGGGATTTGAATGATCTGTAATACTGTACTTAAACCTGAAAAGAAGTCCAAATGTTTTCTCAGAAAACCTGTACATGCGATCTCAAGGAAACAATTTATCCTGATGCTTAAGGAAACTTCACACAAAGCAATAAACTCTTTTTTTTTTTTTTTTTTTTCCCTCTGAATACAAAATAATCCCCATTCTATTCAAGAAGGAGCAGCAAACAGTAATCTTAACTTAAGCAAAATTAATACAAGAACAGACTCACAGAGATAATTGTAAGATAAGATTCACATAGCTAAATAAACTTAGTATTTCTCTCTTTATGAAGTGACAGCAAATATTTGAAATTTTATTTTCATACATGACACTTTTGTAATTTTTTTCATGTAACAGACTTGTACATTTTTAGTTACTATGGATAACCTTTATTTTTCTGTTACTAGTAGAAGAAAAACATTTGGATTTACACCCTATTTAATTTTCCAGAGGATTTAAATGCCACATATTACACTACACTGACCTACTGGGCTAAAATCTGCCCAGGAGTTCAGGTAACCAAGGAGTAAGGTAAAACCTTCTAAGCATGAAGGAAATCAGTTGTCAAATAGACTGAAGGTTATGTAAAGGAGGAATGTCCTACACATGGTAAAATCCATGTCCATCACATGATTGTCATGATACAGTTCAAAATCAGTCTGCACTGGGAAAAATCCTGAGGATTAGCATTTCATTATGACTCTTCATGGAGTACAAAGAAATGACAGAAGAAGGAAACTTGTTGTGGAATTACTCAAGGCAAGCATTAACTCTGTCATTGTGGGATTCAGCCAACAGTGGGTATGCTCATTTTTGGCAGAGATCCAAGTGATGGCATATAGCAAGAGAGCTGGATACTCTCACAGTGAAGAGTAAGGAAATGCCTTGTGATTATGTCTGTACTGTGATGTCAGCTTGGATTTGAATCCAAACTGGAGTTCAAACCTCTCCATTGTTCATGTGTTGATTTGTACTGTGGTCTGATACCAAACATCTGGTTCCCAGGTGGGGAAACTCAGATCTGAAGGAAAGGGAGGAGCTGGATTTTGTTTGATTTTCATTCTTCTAAACAGAATGGATGCGACTCAGGTCTTTTTTCAGATCCTGAGATTTGTTTTCCAGACTCTTAAACTGACTGAGCTCAGCAAACTTGAGATAAGATCTTGAATACAGTCCTGAAGCTCATTTCATGTAGTACATAACACTGTGACCCTTCCTTTGCTGAGTCACTTTTTTCTATACATTTGTCCTATAATATTTTCAGGGACCAAGTTTAGTCTAAATGGCCTACAGTTACCTGGATCCTCCTCCTTGCCATTTTTTAAAGATGTGTATGTTTTTTGCCTTTTTTTTCAGTCATCCGGAACATTTTGCAATAACTGTGGCCTTCTGAATATAGAGAACAGTCTTACAATGAGATTGACTCAGTACACTCAGATGCAGCCCATGTCATCACACTGACTTGTTTATGTCCAAATTGTTTCAGTGACTTCTAGCATGCTCGCCCTCTGCTCTGGGTAATGGTTTCACTCCCACAGGCTGCTGCCAAGCTCAGTGGACTGATAAGCCTAGCACTAGACCTTGTCAGTAAAACTGAGACAAAAGCAGCTCTAAGTCTTTTCTGCATCATTTATCAGCAGATCACTTGCCCACTGAACAGTGAGATTACATTTTTCTCAGTCTTCCTTTTGCTGCCTGTGTACTTACAGAAATCCTGCTAGTTATATTTCATACTCTTTTCTAGTTTCAACTCAAGTTTCAACTTCTGTCTTTCATTTTAAACCTGTATGCTTGAGAAATGCCTCTGTATTTCCCCCAGGTAGGCGCTACCCATTTCCAACTTCTTTGTACTTCAGTTTTTGAATTTCAGCTCTGTCATGCGTTCTGTGTTCATTTGTGTTAGCCATCTGACATGATTAAGAGATTGTCTTCACGTTGGAAAGGACTGTTGTCCTTGAAAATCAGCTAGCTTTCCTGGGCTATGTAGCTCAGTCTTCCGCATGTTCCCACTAGTCAGATTCCTGAAGAAGTTAAAATCTGATATTTTGGAAGTTTATGTTTCTAGTTCTGCTATTCATCTCACTTTTCCTTTTTTTTTTTTTTTTTTTAGGAAGGTTTCATGTGGCTTTAGAAGGCTTGTTGATCAGAACCCATGTTGTTCTATCCTTTGATCCAAGGTAAGGTTCCATGCATGTTAACTGATCCATTACACAAAATTCAACCTCTCCTGCTTGCCTTCCTCTCCCATCCTTGCTAAAGAGCCTATATCTATCTGTTATAGCACTCTGGTCATGAATCGTACTCTATTACATGTCTGTGATCCAAATGAGACCACAGCTCTGGAACTGTTCATAGACAGTTTCTGATTTCTCTGGATTGTTTTCCATTCTGTGTGTGGACACTTGGGATGAGTCCCTAATCATGCTGCTTCCACAGGGGTGATGAGAGCATCTCCATCATCATGTAGTCCTCTGGATAGCTCTTCATTTCCCATCAGACACTCACTTCTCTTCAGGTATTTCCAGTATTCCTTACCAGCCTTTTTTTAAAGCCCTCCTCATTGAATTAGTAAACCACTTTGCAAAGATACCCTTCCCTTCCTTTGTCAGATTGCTGTGTCTCAGGCAGTCAACATTCCTTAAACAAGGTCTTGTGGTCAGAAACAACAAAGCCAGATGCCAAAGATATTGTAGATAAGAGGTCATTCCTTTGCTCCAGGTGCTTTCTTTTCCTGGTACTTTTAAAGTACCTGGGTGTACATGAGGTAGGTTCAAATACCTGGGAAGCAAGTAAAGCTACTGATTAGTTGCAGAGATGTTACTGAAGTCAGGTAAGATGTTGTAACTCATTTCGTTGTGACCATGATTTCACCCTGAAATGCTGAATTGTTAAATTTTGTTAATATTTCCTGGCTATCACTGCTAAATATATATATATATATATATATATATATATATATATATATATAAATTCATGTACCATTCTGTGCAGAAAAGCAGGTATGCGGAAATGGCACTATCTGCCTCAGTAGATTTTTTTTTTTCCCAGATTATGAATATTCACATGTTTCGATTCATTAACAAATCACAAGCAATGCATGCCACATTTTTGAATTCTATGTGTTTGGAATCTCACCAGATTTTTTTTTTTTTTTCCAAGGTAAGTGCATGACTCATTTTCTAACTTGGAAAGTACAAACAATACAGCCAATTTTAGAATTTCATCATTTAATAAATACATCTGTCATCTGCCATGGCACACTGATGAATGAGGTGGGTGTCCTAGTGACAGAAGACAGAGAGAAGGTGGAGTTACTGAATGCCTTCATTGTCTCTGTCTACTCTGCCAGAGGCTGTCCTGAGGAGCCCTGTACTGCTGAGGCCCCAGAGGAAGTCAGGACAATGGAGGAGTTTGCCTTGGTTGATGAGGACTGGGGTAGGGACCAATTAAGCAATCTGGACATCCATAAATCCATGAGTCCAGATGGGATGCACCTACAGGTGATGAGGGAGCTGGCTGAAGTCATTGCTAGAACATTCTCCATCATCTTTGCTAAGTCTTAGGAAATGAGAGGTTTCCTGAGGACTGAAGGGAAGCAAATGTCACTCCAGTCTTCCAAAAGGGCAAGAAGGAGGACCCGGGCAACTGTAGACCGGTCAGCCTCACCTCCATCCCTGGAAAGGTGATGGAACAACTTATCCTTGGTGCCATCTCAAGGCATATCAAGGATAAGAGCGTCATTAGGGGCAGTCAACGTGGCTTCAGCAAGGGAAAGTCATGCTTAACCAGTCTCATAGCCTTTTATGAAGACATAAAGAGGTGGATAGATGATGGTAAAGCAGTGGATGTGGTCTATCTTGATTTCAGTAAAGCACTTGACACAGTGTTCAACAGCATCCTTGCAGCTAAACTGAGGAAGTGCGGTCTGAACGACTGAATAGTGAGGTGGACTGTGAAGTGGCTGAAGGAAAGAAGCCAGAGAGTCATGGTCAGTGGGACAGAGTCCAGTTGGACGCCTGTATCTAGTGGAGTGCCTCAAGGGTCGGTACTGGGACCAGTAGTATTCAATATATTCGTCAACGACTTGGATGACAGAATAGAGTGTCACATCAGCAAGTTTGCTGATGACACAAAACTGGGAGGAGTGGCTGACATGCCAGAAGGCTGTGCTGCCATCCAGTGAGTCCTAGACAGACTGGAGGGTTGGCCGGGGAAAAATTTAATGAAATACAAGAAGGGCAAGTGTACAGTCTTGCATCTGGGCAAGAACAACCCCAGGTTCTGGTATAAGCTGGGGAACAACCTGCTGGAGAGAAAAGTAGGGGAAAGGGACCTGGGCGTCCAGGTGGACAGCAGGATGACCATGAGCCAGCACTGTGCCCTTGTGGCCAAGAAAGTCAATGGCATCCTGGGGTGTATTAGAAGAGAGGTGGTTAGTATGTTTAGAGAGGTTCTCCTTCCCCTCTACTATGCCGTGATGAGACCACATCTGGAATATTGTGTCAAGTTCTGGGCCTCTCAGTTCAAGAAGGACAGGGAACTGCTGGAGAGAGTCCAGTGCAGAGCCACGAAGATGATTAAGGGAGCGGAGCATCTCCCTTATGAGGAAAGGCTGAGGGAGCTGGGTCTCTTTAGCTTGGAGAAGAGGAGACTGAGGGGTGACCTCATTAATGTTTATAAATACTTAAGGGGTAAATGTCATGAGGATGGAGCCAGGTTCTTCTTGGAGACAACCAGTGGCAGGACAAGGGGCAATGGGTACAAACTGGAATACAGCAGGTTCCACTTAAATATGAGAAGAAACTTCTTCTCAGTGAGGGTGACAGAACACTGGAACAGGCTGCCCAGGGAGATTGTGGAGTGTCCTTATCTGGAGACATTCAAAACCCGCCTGGACGCCTTCCTGTGTAACCTCATCTAAGTGTTCCTGCTTTGGCAGGGGGATTGGACTAGAGGATCTTTCTAGGTCCCTTCCAATTCCTAACATTCTGTGATTCTGTGATGTCCCACCCAGAGGTATGGGTGGGGGGAGAAGTGACTCAGATTCATCAGTCCACTTGTTTGGAAAAGAATATACAGGATACTGTATAGTGTACAAGACAAACAGTATGTCAGAGAAAGGGATCTGATATACAACAGAGCAAGTATATTGATAGTTAGTTGGAGTCATGCTAGCATCATCATTTCCATCTCGATCCCTACTGAGTGTGTGTGGAGGTGGTTACTCTGTTTATATTGACTATAACAAAATGGAAAAAAAATTCTTTGTTTTTGTTTTTTTTTTTTTTGGGGGGGGAGATTACTATGTGATGGTATTGCTTTTGAGAAGGGAATAAAGGAGAAAACATAAGGAGATAAGTATGGTAACATTTGTAAAGTGACTGAAGTGAAGATTATGGAAAATGTCATGAACAGACCTGAAGGTTAGTGACAAAACAGAAAAAAAATGGTCAGAATTGTACTGCAGAAAGCAGTCTGACGCTATCAATTTCTGATATTCCTGGCTGAAGCCACTTCTTGCTTTTGTTTCTGTAAACCTGAGTTATTTTGGCATTGATCCAGTGCAAATAAAGCCAATAATGAGTCTGTTTAATCCTCAGTCTGTTTCTTTTTCTGTTCTCTTTTGGCATTTTTCATTGCCTTTTCTATCATTATTGAAATGTGTTTCCTTCTAGTTTGCCAGTGCAGTTAGCTTGTCACTGTATAATGGCTTCTGGCTTAGTGGGAAAGTAAATCTTAGAAAGTTAACATGAGAGTTTTATTAAAACATTTGGAGTCGTTAGGTCATCTCACCAAAATCCACTGGCAGTGTTACAACGTTGAATAACTATGTAGCCTTAAACAAACAGGAGCAAATGCTCATAAAATTGTTATCAGTTTGTTTAGTCAATGAATTAGAAATGGCCTCATATACTTCAGATTACCTTTCCAATAGTATTTAAAACCAAACAATACCCACAGAAATTTCACTCAGCTGCCTTTACAATTAAACTTTTCAGTTATGTTAAGAGTTATAGATGCTAGTTATGTGATACCGGTACAGCGTCTCTTATGAAGCTGATCTCTTTATGTTTACACTTTTCTAAAGAACTACAGACTGAAGAAGTTCCCTTTAAGGACCGTAGATTCTCTGGGAAAATGAAGGGCCAAAGCAGAGTTCATGCCTACAGAGGGGATCTTTTCCGCTCAGCACTTGTATTAACATAAGTGGACAAAATCTAGTGGGATTCAAAGTGCCTGCCCATTCCCTCTTGTTATGCATTCTGCCTTTTATCTAATTCTCATCTTCTTTTTCTGACTAGCTTTCTGAGACTTGAGGAATATGAGCCGTTAAGTACTAAAGTGAAATTTTAGTCAGAAGCACAAAAAACTATACTAACAGAAATAAAGTGATTTTCTTTAAACTTTCACTGAATTACAGGAAAATATAGTATAACCAGAATTGATGCCTTTAAATTGAAGTGTTTAGAACTGGATGAAATACCTTCATTTTTCTAATTATCTACCTACTGACCTGTGGATGACATAGCTACTTATTTCCATTGAAAACTGTCATGGCCAAGGGGAGTGAGCAAAGCAGTGATGTAGAGACAATCTACTATACTCTGAGAACAAAGCCAGAAATGCCTACAATTGCAAGAAGTATCAGTTTTGCTTAGGTGACTGCATTTTCCCATAATCCTAGATTAATAAAGGATGCAAAGGTAATAAACATTGTGAGCCACAGCAACCAATTAGAATTCAGCACAAAACTATGGCTGAATTGTCAGTATAGTACTGCACTGTGCTACACTGAATAAAACACTATGGTTGTTCTGCAAATAAGGCATTTTCGGGTCATATCTATTGTTTATGAAGAGTGTTTTGTGGCAGTCCTGGAAAAATGCCAAGATTTTTTTTAATATCCTAGTTGTATATTCCTTCCTGTAATAGGCAAACTGGCAAGGATAAAAGCATCAGCAAAGGCATGCTGCTAAATGAATATCAGTAGACATGGTCCTTTGCATATTATCACTGTACTTTGTGAATATAATTCATTCTTATAGTAAAATATTATCTCACAGCAAGCAGTAGTGTGGCTGGAACACCACACACTAATCAGACTGCAGTGATTGCTCATTCTAGCTGAGCCCGCTTGTGCCATAGCAGAGACAACAAATCTTAAATCATCACTTTAGCCATTCTGGTTTAGGATTGCTATTGTATTTAATATGGACTAACAGTATTAATTTAAACTTATTGCTTTTATTTATATGAATCTACACAATGGGAAGTTTAATTACTGAGCTGAATAACAAAATAATGTTGATGTGTTAATAGTACTGTAAGCTAAGAAGAATATAATTGCTTGTGGTATTTTTTTCCCACTTGATTTCCTAAGAACCATCAATTAGAAAAAATGTTTAAGTAATGTTACACACATGGTAACTTGTTACATGCTATTTGCTTTCTCTGAAGATTTATGGACTTACCTGTGTGAATTAGAGGTAATCATCATAAATTCAAGCTCCTACACTATGCAGAATTCTCTGCTAATGATGATGAGGACTATGGCTTAATTAATTTCGGTAAATTTAAATTAGCCATAATGAGCCATGCTCATGCTATCTTGTGTTATCTCACACTCTTCTCCTGTTCCACTGTGGGGTCCCCCTCCCAAAGGCTGCAATTCTTCATGAACTACTCCAGCATGGGACCTTTCCACAGACTGCAGACTTTCAGAAGCAGACTTCTCCAACATGGGTCCTCCACAGGCCACAGGTTATTCCAGAAAACCTGCTCCAGCATGGATTCTCCATGAGGTGCAGCTTCCTCCAGATCATGCCCAGCTGCTCCATTGTGTGGTCCTCCATGGGCTGCAAGATGGATTCTGCTTCAGAGTGGTTCTTCACAGGCTGCAGGGGAACTGTCTGTGTTACCATGGTTTTCTCTTCATGGGGTGCAGAGGAATCACTGCTCCAGTGCCTGGAGTACCTCCTCTCCTTCCTTCTTCTTTGACCATGGTGTCTGCAGGGTTCTTTCACATTTTGTCTGATTCCTCTCTCTCCCATCTTCTGCACAGAGTTTTTTACCCTTTCTTAACTGTGTTTTCATATGGTACCACCAATATCACTGATTTATTTAACTTTCGTCAGCAGTGGGTCCATCTTGCAGCCATCTGGAACTGTCTGTCCGATGCAGGGGCAGCCCCTGGCCTTTTCTCACAGAAATCACCTCTTCAGCCTCCCTTCCTATCAAAATCTTGCCGCATAAATCCCACACATCGCCTTTTTTGCAAGGGTGAAATATTACTAGGTTACAATAATTTGCAATGGTTGAAACAGTAAGTCACAATGATGTGCAATTTAACCACATAAATCCAGTGTCAAATATGTGGAGTACTAATAAACATGAGAACTTGAATAAAACACAGAGCAGATGATATTTTTTTTCTCTACTGATATACAATGAGGGTAAAACAGATGAAAGTCATCGACACTGATGTGCCTATGGAGCACAGAGATCCTTGATCTAATCTTCACTGAGCTGAAAAATCCATGTAGAAAAACAAAGGGCTGCACCAGTTCAGGTCCAAAAATGTCTTATCCACATGTAAATGGCACCACATTGAAATAACAAAGATCTAGCAGCTCTCTTGGCTTATGCTGAACCAGTTTGGTGACAGTATCACAGGATGGCTAACACAGTGAACTGATCCAGGAATGACTAAGACAAGGGATAATGGGTTCAAATTGGAACACAAGAGGTTCCACTTAAATTTGAGAAGAAACTTCTTCTCCGTAAGGGTAACAGAACACTGGAACAGGCTGCCCAGGGCAGGGTGTGGAGTCTCCTACTCTGGAGACATTCAAGACCCACCTGGACACATTCTTCTGTAGCCTCATCTAGGTGTTCCTGCTCCAGCTGAGGGATTGGACTAGATGATCTCTTGAGGTCCCTTCCAATCCCTAACATTCTGTGATTCTGTTATTCTGTGACTGAGAGTTGATGGTGCAGCTGGGCAAGAGTGACACTCTCCATCTGGGCATACCCTGACTTTTGGAGGGAAAAGCTCACTGCTGATAGAATAATTTAGGTTAGAAAAGACCTTTAAGATCATCAAGTCCAACCACAAACCTAACACTGCCAAGTTCACCGCTAAACCATATCCCTAAGTACTACATGTCTTTTAAATATCTCCAAAGATGACGACTCAACCACTTCCCTGGGCAATGTGTTCCAATGCTTGATAACCCTTTCAATGAAGAAATTTTTACTATATCCAGTCTAATCCTTCCCTGGTTCAACTCGAGGTGGTTTGTTCTCATCCTATCATGAGTTACTTAGGATGCTGCCTTTCAAAGCTGCAGTGCACCGGACTTACCTGACAGGGTGACTTTTTTATATTGTACTGCCTGCTTCCAAAAAACTACTTGACTTGTGCAGTATCTCCAGATAAATTTTGGAATTACAAGATATTTTTTGAATTTGATAAGAAAAAGTCAGCACTGTATCCTTGATTAATTAATTTGTTGAATATCAAATTAATTCAATTTTGTGATCTTTCCATATCTTCAGTTCTCAGAGTGACTTTTCACATTCAGTGATACACTAGTCTACATCACATTACACATGTTTCTTTGATGATATTTTTCAGAGTAACAGCATGATTTGGCAGATACGTATATACTATGTCTTCTTTCTTGCTTACATCAAGATTCCAGATTTATCTCCATGTACCTCAAAATAATTTTAATGTGAGCATCCTGGAGCACAGCTCTGTGACAACTGTAAATTTTAAAGCAAATTCTGTCACTAAATTCTGCAAGCACAGACTCACAAAAACTCCTTACAGTGCTCTGCGTAGAATACATCAGAGATTTTGTAAAGTTATGTCTGGTGAAAAGTTTCTCAGGCCTTTGACTCTACTTCCCACAGCACTGAAAAGTGCTACATCTACCTTTCAGTGTAGATGCCCTTGAGAATATACAAGGCAAAGATCTCAAAAAGATGATCTACAGCAACATAGAACTTTGTTCCGGACATTGCATGTTTAGAAGGAAGATGTTAAAAAATAGATGACATACAACTTTTCATTTCTTCATTTTGATAAGGAACATTTCTAGCTCCTTTAATAATCAGCTTTGGGGAGGATGAAAGCCTGCTTTAATGTAGCAGATGGGAGAACATAGAAGATGGTTTTAGGATACCTACTGTCTTTGTAAACATTATTATTTGATCTAATTTAAGTTACATCACATTCAGGGAAATTCCAAACCCAGGCTTTCCTTCTCTTTTCTTTACATTAAATTACACTGTTTAGAGATAAAACTATATGCTTCACAGACTACGAAAAGATTGACAGAAAAAAATCCACCATGTTCTTTGTCAGCTGCATACCTATCTTCAAATATAGCTCAGCAAATGGGAGTTACAGTCTATAAAAATAGTTGTAGCTTCTTGTACAAAAAGGCTGGTAGGAAGAATGTGTCACCATGCACTCTGGAAAACAAATAATAATTGGAGAGACAGTGCTCCTGTTTCTTCCTGGACAGATAAATTATGCAACTCAGCTTATCTTAATCTCCAGGAACTAAAAACATAAAAAAAACAAAAAAAACCCAAACAACCTAAAAAAAGTACACAAAACATTTTGTTCAATATAATATTTAAAGACTCATTCACTTTCACCAGTGGTTAGATCACATATCAAGCATTATTATCTCTCCTTTGAAGAAAAGACCAAGGAAGACATGGAGCTAATTGTAGGAAAATCAGCAATATTTTGTGCTGTTAAACCCTCACAAGAATTAAGTTTCTTTCCAAGTAAACCCTTGAAAATATCCAGACTTCACAATTTCAAATTTTAGAATTTTTAGCCAAAGCACCATACAGCTTGTTGGTGTCACTTCTGCAAGCATGAATGAGCTGAGTGCAGTTAGCAGAGGCAGTGAACAGATGAAGCAATTTGTGCAGCACTTCATGCAGAGGGATACAAAGGGCAAACAACCCTCCTCAGAGCCGCATACACGTTCTCATCTATGGTGCTGACATTATAAGAAATGATCCCCAGCGGCCACCGGAGCAACTGTTCTTGCGATGTTGGAGGCCTTGACCCAGTTGGAGCTTCAGAAGAAGGATGCAGGCCTGTGAGTCTTAAGATGCTGGAAGCTGTGGGATCTCTCTCTGTGACCAAGGAAGATTCATCTCCTAGACTGCAGTACTGTCAGTATTGCCAGATGGAATCACCAATGACACTTTCAACATATTCAGCCCTCCCTGATTTTAATAACCCTAAATAAAAAACAGGGATGATCTGTTTTTCCTGCTTATGCACATTGAACTGTCTACTCTGGCAGCCTTAACAGGCAAGTATAAAAGACAATAGTGTATGAAGATGTAAGAAACCTTCCAGGAAAATTGTAGATTTTGGGTCATTAATTCATCATTCAGCCACCTTATATATGTCCCTTGTGGCAAACTGCAATACTTTGGCAGTGTTTTGTTTTGTTTTTTTCCTGCGAGATTGCTTCAGTGGACATTTACACAGATTTACATTCATATTCTAGGATGAACTATACAGTGACAGTGGAACATATTAATTCCATCGGAGTTCTGATGGTAAAATCTATAGCAATCTGTGATTATTGCAGGCTAACTGCTAATGCAGTCCTTCGGATCTTTGAAGGCTTCCAAAACTCCAACATCAACAGCAACCAACCATAAATAATCATTGTTTGCTCACACACATATCTGAATTCAGCTTTAACTTATGTCTGTTGTCCTCAATGAAGATTAATTTAGCTGTCGAACAAACAACATGAAGTCCTTTATAAAACTGGGAGAAGGGCAAACCAGAGAATAAGAAAATAAATAATCATTTGGCAAAGAATTAAATGCAAGTAGAAAAGTTTAAAATGAAAAAAAAAAAAAAAATAGAGCCATTAATGAATATGGCAGGGTAATAGTGAATCCAAAAGAGGGAAGTATATATATATAACTCTTATCAGTTATTATGGGAAATATTAGCAAAATATTAGTGTTAGAATGTTCCACTGAAGATGTCCCTCAGAAAACAGACATATCTTAGGAATACTTTTCAGCTAAGGATGTTGATGAAATATCTGAAAAAATATTCTCTATTACTTATCCTATTTCCTATTGTATTACAAACATGTAGATACTGAAAAACACATACATGCATACAAATTTCTGTCTATATTTTTATAGATATTTACACACACAAAATAGCAGTGACTTCCAGAGAAGCAAATGAGGATTTATTACTGAATTTTAATGGCAATTAGATATCTAACTTCCTTAAGGTCCTTTGAGTAAAATCCCATCTAGCATTACCATGTTGGAGGAATATAAAATAATTGTTATATCTCTTGGCACAAAGCTGTTTATTTATGTTTTATAATTATTTTGTTTTGCTTCCACCAAAAAAGATATAAATATTTTTAAGCAATAAAAAAAAGTTTTCAGCAATTCACTGGCCCACTTAACTCCCAATGTTTTTCTGTAAGAAATGCATGAAATTAAATTTAGTTTCTAAAGGCAGCAGTCAGTAAATTTCCCCTGTATTCTGTTGTGTCATTACTTTAAATGAAAACTCAACTATTACTTCTGAAAGGTAAAGCATAACGTGTGTGACTCAATTGAAAATATAGAGTTGTTACATTGACACAAGACGGTGTTCCTGAAATGGGGATACAGTGTTTTACTATTTATGACTGCTCCTACTGCACAAGAACAGCTTTTTGCAGCCAGTGTGTCTACTTTGTCATAACTTATGAACAGCCTGACAAAGCAGCACATGCCAGGGACTGGGGGATGAGGTTAATCATAAATCTCACTAACATCTAGTAAATTATTCTTTTTCAACTGGATTTTCTGTGTAGGTCATTGACAGGAGATTAATAGAATTTGCTCTTTAGGAAGTAAGGCTCTCTTCCATGCCTGCTCTACAGCTGTTGTTAAAAGGATCCTTGAAGTCTTGTTTTGAGAGCTGTACTATGCAAAAGAACATCTTACAACTGAATGTTGTAAAAACTGCTTTTAGTGGACTGCATTGTAAACTGCTACCTCACAGAGTAGATAGTTGTCAATGACAGCAGTAAATGCATAGAGTAAAATGCATCACAAATAAGAGTTTAGCACATATTAGAAATATGATCAATTTGCTACTACTGAAAAATCCAAACAAGTATTTGACACACCATTTCATGAGAAAGAAGAATCATTTTTATATAATAGAACTGTATCATACATAAATTCTGGAAGATGTTATAGCTTTTTTTTAAATAAAAGGTTGTAAGTCTTCCAGTATTTTCTTGGATATACTAAATATCTATTGAACATTGGGTGTGCAATTCTAGATGAGATTCCCAAGTTTTATATGTATGTGTATAAAAATTATATATCTGAAGTGAGATGGTCACCTAAGGATCCCTCTAGTCTCAAATGACAAGATACAGACACTTCCAAACAAGGATTCATTTAACTTGAACTCCTTAGGAAGAGTTAAATGATACCCTAGAGGGGACTTATATCCAGTCGCTGAAAGGAAAGTTAAGATGAAAAGTTTTTTTGCAGCTATGAATACAGAGGCATTTATGCATACAAATTTCAAAGCCTTCACATTCTATCCTTTCCCAAAGAGATGGAATATTTTGTAGATAGGAGTTGAAGTCTATTCACTTTAATTTATCTTTTGTAGTAGGCGATGCTTTACTAGAAACGAGGAATTTTAGGGATTCTTGGACAGAAGTCAATTTCTTTTATTGGTATATATATATATATATATATCTATCTCAACCCTTTTCTTCTCTTTGTGTATGTTTTGGTGTTTTTGTGTGGTTAGTTGTTGTTTTGGTTTGTTTGTGTGGTTTTTTGTTTGTTTTTTTTTTTGTGTGTGTGTGTGTGGTGGGTTTTTTTTTTGTTTTGTTGTTGTTGTTGTTGGCTTTGTTTGTTGGTTAGTTGGTTGGTGTTTGTTTGTTTGATTGTTTGTTTTTTTTTCCATGCCTTGCTCAGTGTCAGAAAATGGAACCAAATGATTCAGCAAGGCATAGCGCAGCTGAATTCCTCAGGGGCAAGAAGGAGTGGAAGCACTGATGAGGATGTTTAGGGAGTATCTTTGAAACCATTAGAGTTACAAAACCTGAATATTAAATCACTGCTCTGAGAAACTGGAACTGATTTATCTTCAATGCAAGAATTTTCATTATCTATTTCCTAGCTCCATAACTGTCAAGGTTACCTGTATCACACCAAGACAACAATTTTAGCCTAAAAATTTTTCCTTTATGGTATAAGGTGTTTCAAACATTTCTGATCTCTTTATATCCATAGTCAGCTATGATTTTGCTTATGAACTTAAAAGCCTCACAGCTTTGTATCTATTTTTCAAGCAATGCTTTTAAGAAGTTTGCGTTAATAGTGTCTTGAGGGCTGATAAGTAGATGTGTCTTCCATTGCAGTTAATGAAGAGAATTTTGCGTTCTTGCTCAATTTTACTTGGTTCTTATTCAATCAAAATTACTGAGGGACCAAGCTGGAATTCATTTTTCTTTTCAGGAAAAAGCTTTCTTCTGTATTTTATTTAAGCTAGCAAAAAACAAGAAAATGCTCGGCAATTCAAACTAGAACTGGGCAAAAATTGTGACAATATATCTCTGAAATATCTCAAAATATTTATGAGAACAACATAAGTTTGCTTTAATTGACACAGTTAATAGTTTTATTACATTGTTTCAAAACATAAAATATCTTTTTATCATTTCCTAGATGAAAGTTTTAATTTTTAGCTGAAATATATCACTGTTTATTCAATTTTCATCTTGAAATATTAGGCATCCAATAAATCTCTTTTTTTTTTTTTATGTGTATTTTTGTGTTTTTGCAAAGAGATACTTTCATTTGAATCTTTAATAAGCTGCTTACAAAAACAATGTGCTAGTTTGACTGAAAATGAGTTGATTTTCTCCATGCATTTAGAAACCTTTCTTTTTTTTGTATTTAGCACAGTCATTCTTTGGATTTAGTTTGAGAACAAGAATGTAACACCCTGTGACAGAGTCAAAGTTTTTTAATTGTTGTTGTCTGGAAGCCAAGGATGTTCTGAGTGCTCTGCCCACAGGTTTGAGGCAGCTGGGAAGGGAGGGATATATGGGTCAGACCTTGACTGACATCCAGACTGATCAGTAAGAATATTCCATGCTTTATATTTAAGGAGAGTCAGAATGTTCCAGCTCCTCTCAGAGCTGGATGGGTTAGGATGAAGACCTCTTCAGGGGAGTTCTGTTTGGGACTTTTTTTTGTTTAGACTTTCACCATCCTGATATTTTGAAGAGACCTCTGGGCCTTTATGTCTTTTTCTTTCTTCTCTCTCTGGCATCAGCTGTTTGAGATCAGGGTGCTGCTTCGTAGGACTGGCTGCTCAGTGTACATGGAGTTCATGGGGAATTGAATTGAGTATCTTTTCTTTCATATTCTATTTCCATTTAATAGATATTATTATTAGTAGTAGAATATTAGTGTTATTTTGTTATTTTATTAAACTCTGTTTACTTTGATCCACATTTTTCTCCCTTCCCTTTCGATTCTCTCCCCTATTCAGAGTTAGGCGAGGGGGCTGTGAGTGGGTGGCTATCATGGTTATATTGCTAGGTCAGTTTAAACCACAACAAATAATAATAGAAATATTGAAGATTTAAGTACCTTTTTTTTTCTCTTTCTAGTGCGTTCTAGTATAAATAAATTACTTTCACTATGATCCCTAACTACTTTTTCTCCAGAACATAGGAACTACAGGAAAATCCCAAAAACTATTTAGTTACATAGCATCCTGAGGATCATTAGTTTTCTGAGAACAACTCCTGTAAAAAAATTAGGGCTTTCCTACTGCTGGCTACAGATGGTGCATAAATCAGAAGAGAGTGAACAATGGGCAAGCATCCAAAAAAAAAAGGGGAACTTCAATCACAGCATTATATAACATAGCCAAAGCGATTTTATATAGACACCTCAAATTTCAGAGCACACTTAAGATCGTACATGATCAAAAGTAAAGGCATCATGAGATTTACTTCAAGTTTATATGAAACATCCAACCTGACCCTGAATTTTTTCCAGGGACAGAACATTTATCACACCTCTGGCAACTTGTTCCTGCCTGTCCTCATGATCAGAGGGCTGGAATAGCTCTCCTATCTTGGTGGTCTCCTCTGGACCCTCTCCAAAAGTTCCACGTCTTTCCTGCACTGAGGGCTCCAGAGCTAGATGCAGTACTCCAGGTGGGGTCCTGCCAGAGCAGAGTAGAGGGGCAGAATCACCGCCCTTGACCTGCTGGTCACACTTCTTTTGATGCAGCCCAAGATACAGTTGGCTTTTTGGGCTGTGAGTGCACATTGTCAGCTCACATCCAGTTTCTCGTCCACCAAGCCCTTTTCCTCAGGGCTTCTCTCAATGCCTTAATCCCCCAAGCTCTATTGATACTCAGCATTTCACCAACCCATGTGCAGAACCTTGCACTTGGCCTTGTTGAACATCACAAAATTCTCAGGGACCCACTTCCCAAGCTTCTTCATGTGCCTGAAGGGTACCGCTCCCCTCTGGTGTGTCAACCACACCACTCAGCCTGTTGTCATGTGCAAATTTGCTGAAAGTGCATTTGATCCCTCTCTCCATGGTCTTGTTGAAGATATTAAACAGTACTGGTCCTGATATGGACCCCTGAGGGATACCTGATTCATACATAAATACATCATCACTGATGTCCATCCAGACATCGACCACTACTCTCTGGATGCAACCATCCAACCAATTCCTATCCACCAAGTAGTCCATCCATCATATCCACATCTCTCCACTTCAGAGAGAAGGATGTTGTTGGGAACCATGTCAAAGGCCTTACAGAAGTCCATATAGATGACATCCATAGCTCTTCCCTTGTCAACTGATGTAGTTACTTCATGGTAGAATGCCACTAGGTTGGCCAGGCAAGACTTGCCCTTGGTGAAGCCAGGCTGTCTTTCTCAAATCACTTCCCTGGCTCCATGTGCCCTACCTTAGCTTCCAGGAGGATCTGTTCCATGATCTTCCCAGGCACAGATGTGAGTCTGGCAGGTTGGTAGTTGCCAGTTTACTTAAGTATATGGAAAAAACCAATTTGGATTTCATCTATATATTTTTAGCTTTCCTTTCCTTTGTTACAAACGCTGTAAAAGCTGATTTTCAGATGCTTATTCTGTGTTTAGTAGGTTTGTCAATTAATTTGACAGTAAATGCTTTATTATTTGTTTTTTATTTTCCTTTTCCTTTGTCAAGCACAGCTAGATTAAGCTAATTTGTAGTATTATATTGCCCTTCCTTCACTTACAGAGCTGAAGTAGAGACTGAATATAATGATTTCACCTGACTGTAATATTTAGACTACGCTATGCTCCTCTGCTTAATACAGCTCTTGGCTTTTATTTTTCTTTCATAATTTTGTGGCAGTATGACTTTGAATATAGCTGAGAAGTCAGATTTATTTTCACTGCGCCAATCTGCCACAGTATTTTCTGCATGTTTTTCTTCCTCCAAGTATACAGCGCTAATGTTTCCCACCCCCACCCATCACCCACCTCTTTGAAAACAACTGGCATTTTGCAGTCCTGAAATTCAATGTTCCAGTTCAGGACATTTAAGCTGGTTACATTTCTGCATGTTCTCTTTATGATGAGAACTACTGCCCAAATCTAAACATAAGCTGTAGCAGTCAGTGAGTTCCATTTTAAGGAGATAAAATTTAAAAACAGACCAGAAACAGTAAGGGAGAAATGTAAATTTCCAGTTTCCTGTATCACTTTTACTATTAGTTTCACATTACTGTACTGAGATAGATCTTATTTGAATAGAATGATCTTTAAAAATAAAATTAAAAAAACCCACAAACTCCTAAAGAATTTTTTTTTTCTTTAATTCAGAAATCTGATTATAGGGGAATTGGACAGTTAATGGAAAAGCAGAGGAAAAGTAGCATGGAACAAGTATTTTTTATCACGGTTTTGGAGATGCTCGTTTATACATTATTTTTCTTAAGCAGCTAGCAGTTAAGATAGATGCTTTCGTTCATCACTGTCTAAGCATGTGATAGCAGTTATGGGTCAGAAACTATTCCCTATTCTTTACCATCACACTGTCAGGCCTGGGGATCCTTTTTTTGTGTTGTTGCTGATTGTGGTGGTTTTATTTTGGTTCTGTTTTTATTTATTTTTTTTCTTTTTTTCCCCCGGAACAAATAACAAAAAATATTCACAGCTGGTTTTACACTGAATCTGTGAGATTGTCAATATTTCTGTATAATTAAATGCACATATGATTTTTAAAGTCAGTATTTTTAACATGAGCCATTTATATATTAACAGTTAAGCATAGTTACTACTAATTCTGAGAAGGATTTTGTCATTAATTGAGTCTGGTTTTGTGTGCTTTAGCAGCTTCTCCTCTTTTCAGCAGGTGCATTGTGAGTCTCTAACAGCAAAAGTGTTAGCTGAGGCTGCAGTTCAAAGACCTCAGCTCTGAGAAAGTTTTTTTTGCATAAACATCTGAACATTTTTATTATAAAACTAGAAGAAAAATACAGAAAATTCAGATATGCAATTCATCAGTTTCAGTTTTAGAATGGCTAATTTTGAAGTCTCGTTCTTTTTTATCATCTAAATTCTGAAGCCATTAACTTTAGTTGGTGTGTGACCCTGATTTCCAAAGTCTCTTACAGTTATTTTATGAAGGCTTGTGTATGTGGGTAGAACTAGATGATGATGACAGCTGTGAAATATTATCAGTCATATCATATGATCCTTCCAGTGTACTGTCAGGAAATTAAAATAAAATAAATATTCTCAAGTTGCAAGGGACATGAAATACAGTTTGATGCGAGCCATGCCACTGAAACCATTGAGGAGTTGATATGAAATATGTTTACTCCATGTGGTAATGACAATACTTATCAACTCAGTTCGGAGGATTAAAGATTAATCATTTCACATTAGAATGAGAGAAGCTTTAATTTCACTCTCACTTTACTCTTGGCTTTCCAAATGGTCTTAGCATCAACAAAGACAATATATGTAATCTAGACTATAATACATTTTTTCCACATATCATAATTAAAGTTCACACTAGAAAAAGCATCTAAACATCCAAATGATAAAATACTCAGTCAAAAACTAGTGAAACAAGAATAAGGAACAAGTTACCTTATAAACTATTCAAAGCTCTGTGGACAAAAACATACTTATTTTCCTTTTTTAAAAAAATCCGAAACTCATTGGTAATTCACATTTTCTTTGACTATGAGTTTTAAAGAAAATTAATCTTATCAAATTTGCATGAGTATTTTAAAAACAAAATATGGACTGAAAAAAATGTTTAATTTTTCCATAATTAAAATGCATTAACTCCCTTATGATTAAATTATAGACAGTAATATCTAGGTTCCACTTCTAGCTACTTTAACCACTTGCTTCAGATGCTGGATTTCTAGCTTATTCTCACTTGTTTGTTTTAAAAGAGCTCTCAGTTAAAAACAAACAAACAAACAAACAAAGCAACACCCTCCCCCCTCCAGCAAAACAAAACCAACAACCCCCCCCTAATTATTACATGGTTTATTTCAAGGGTCTTTGGCTCCACCTTGTGTCCATAACGCCTTCCTAAAGAATCTGACATGTCTCACAGAAAAGAGAAAGAAAAATCTGGAATGAAAGTTACTGCTTAAACTTAGAGGGAAGTTTCACCACTGAAATCTGTAATGTTGGACTTGAACTTCTCCTCCACTAAGGAGTGGTTAAGCTCAAAAAATCCAGTATTTTCCAGGTTTTTCAGTAAATATAAAATTCAAAATAGAATAACATTTCAAATGGAGACATCCATGATGATCTACCCAGAAATATTTTGTCTCTTTCTAAAGGTAACGTTTACTAGAATAAATCTTTAACTTAAGTGAATCCTGCAGTTGTATTGGAATTCCACTAAGAAGATAAGAAAAGTGATATGTGATAAATAGCAATCCACTCTTCTCATACACTGTAGATGATACCTAAACTTGGAAAGCAGAGCCAGATTTTGCCATCACCATTTCAGATTCAGTTAGGTTGAATGTGAAATCACTTCTGTGAAAACTAACCTCTTTCTTTCAGGTTCTACTGTACTAAAAGTGCTTCTCCACAAAAGGCCTCCTTAATCCTATGAAGGAGAAGCATCTGGCTGAAAGTTAGGCAGATACCTTTCAAATGAAGTTACATGTAGAATTTTTGTTTCTGTATCCTGCCTCTTTGTGCCTTTCTGCTTCTCTTCAAAGTTATGCTGACAATGATGTCCAGTAAAGCTGAGTCAAGCATAACTGCTACAGCAGCGAGGGGTGTGTATAATGAATTTTCCCCCTGACTTATCCACATTTCATAGGATTATCTACCTAAAATAATTCAGTGTTTCCCTCTTTCATTTTAGGAACCCACACTGGTAAAGGGTTGTTTCTGTTTTGTTTTGTTTTTTACCCAGTTGGGAGTGAATGCTATGCTTTGCTATTTAATGTATGTACTTTTTCTTGTGGTGCATCTCAGATCATCCAAGCACCTTCGATGAACACCAGTGACACCACCTGAGAGTTTAGCTTTTGGAAACTTCTCTCATGAACTTGTCAGGAGGTTGATCTTTGAAGCCTTAGTATATAAAGTGGGTACCTCAAAAAAGCCATTAGCCACCTCAGAAGCCAGGAGTATCTCGGTTCTTCCGGTTTAGCCAGTGTTTTGTAAAAGTAATATTTTCAAAGAACTAGCATACATGAAAGTGACATTTTAGATTACACCCTAGGACCAAATAGAATATGTTCGCAATAAACAAAATAATCTCTGTGTTTTCTCAATTTTCTCCATTAATTTAATTCTTTGCATTATCTGCTCAGCTATTTCTATTTACTCATTGTTTTTCTTCAGTTCTAAGACATTATTAAATTTTGTTTTGCTTTGGTTTGTTGTATTTTGTCCTCTTCATCTTCTTTCTCTCTCCTACTTTCGTGGGAAATTTTTCTTGAACAAGAGGTGGTACCAAAGCTCTATACTAACACTTCTTCCTAAAAATTTGAGACATCAATTTTTGTTCCATGATTTGTATAAACATATGTGTGCCTGGTTATTTTGCTTCTTTGTTTTGGAATTTTAATGCATTGCTATTGGTTTACATCACTTAAGAGAGGAATTTGCCAGTTAGAACTTTTATCGACCAGACTATGTCAGAATTTGTAATGCAAAGATCATGCTCTTTCCCCTGTTGTAAGGACATGTTGAAAACAATTGCATAGTCCAGAGTCTTATATGGCAGTTGGAAAAGGAAGCTCAACCAGAGAGAAAAAATAGAAGAATGCTCAGTAGGACAAGAAAGGAAGGGAGAAAAACTCTGTGCTCATTTTGCTATATTGTTCTCCAAATTACACACTTTTCTTTCCACAGATTTCTTTTTCTCTTGTACCTGGGATCTTAACTACTGAAGCAGAAGAAAGCAAAGGACTGACAAAACCACTGTTCAGTCCAGGACACAGGAGCTCATTACTGACATTACTTCTCTCTCTGACTTCTGTTAGAGAGCTGTCATTTCCTGATATACAAGCCACAGATGGAAATCTGATCACCGTGGTAGTGAGAGACAGATCTCTATAAGAATAAATCAGTCTGGTGTACAGATTTTTGGCCACCTTCAGGGGCTCATATGTTCAATATTGCTGATTTAGGGCCAGTGGAATTTATCCTACTGGTTCTCTTCCTTTAGCTCTTTTCTATTCACATAGTTTCTTTTCCAGTCTTCACAGCTTTATATAAAATATTCATAGTTGCTTTCAGTCATAAGGAAGAAATTTATAATGTAGCTGGGAAGTCATTTTGCGCTTGATTTTATTAAGAACTGATTACTACCACAAGATACTTTAGCAAAGAGACTTTGGCACAAATGCTAAGTGACACTATTTTTCGTGGGCATACTGAGAACACCAAGACACTTCAACTCCCACGCAGTGCAACAATTCCCAAGTCCATAATTTTACTATACACTAGGGAATAAATAATTAAAATATACAGTCCTCTCTTTTAAGTAACTCTATGATGTCCAGGTTGCATCTGTACATCATAGATCATTTTTTTTCTGTGCCCAAATTTTCAACTACTGGACAAGTTCACAGGACAAAAAGAGAATAATACGTGATCCAAGGTTCTATGTTGAGGATTATCTGATAAGCATGAATATGGCGATCAAAAGTCTACTTGTTGTGAGGTTGCAGATAGTAAGAGAAAAAAATCTTACAGAATTGGGGAGAATTCAGAACTAGACAGAGCAAAGACAATAAAACAACCAAACAACAAATCAAACCAAACCACCACAATGACATAAAATGTGAAGATCTACATTATCAAAGGGGAAAACAGTAATCAGCCTGGCAGCAAGCCTTGACAGATAAGGTATTATACAATTGGGTACCTTGCCTGTATAACATGTTGATAAATTACTAGAAACAAAACATGCATGCTTCTCAGCTTAGCTGTTTCTATTTCTATTTTGAGTTTGCACTTCTAAAAGCAGAATAAGCTTTGTATCCGGGTAGTCCTTTACATTCTGACTTCTTTTTTGTAGTTGCAAATGTATATAGCAAATATCCATAGATCTCTTGGTTTCTCCTTTGCAGAAGTATACCAAACAATTTGAAAATCTAAAGATACTCCTTTTGCTGTCTGGAACAAAACCTCCACTCATAACATATATAGACACAGAATTAGTTATATATTGGCAGGTCCAAATGGGAACAAGCACTATATTAGTTATTCATTTTTTTGTTGTTGTGGATGAAACTAAAGCCATCTTGTCTGTTTTAATCGGACAGCTATACTTTAAATTTAGTTCTTATGTGTCTTTTCATCATTCGTGTCCACCTAAAGCTATTTTTTATTGTGTTTTCATTATTACATTTAGACATATTCCATCTCGAAGTAAGGTTCTGAGAAAACAGAAGAGGATGCAGATTCCAATGTACATAGTATATATTGTGTATAAACATCTCATTTTCTCTCTCAGATGAGTAAATGAAGTTCTACTTACCTGAAGCCTAGTCAGAATTGAAATAAAACTCTTTGTACCAAGTAACAAAGAGTTGCTGTAACTTTCTAGTCTTTAGTGACGTATTGTTTTAATATGCTGTTATTCTCCATCAGGAGTTGTAAAACACTTATTTGCTCTAAATCTCATTTATACATCCTAGCCTGTTAAATCAATTTCCTTTCTCTTCACTAGTTCTCATTTGCTGATATTCTACCATCCAAGTGGCTGAATTGCTGAAAATCTTCTCTAAAGCTTGTGTGTTTGTGAACAACATCCCAGAGAAGTACAGTGAGCAGAAGAAAACTGCCAGCTTTCTAATGTGAAGAGCATTGTATGACTTCCTTGAAAACTTTGGGATTCATCTCATGTATATTTAGATTCTTTTATGTTATTGAATGACATCTCTTCCTCCATTTTAATTAATAATTTGATCAGAATAGACACCTGAGACCACACCTGGAATATTGTGTCCAGTTCTGGGCCCCTCAGTTCAAGAAGGACGGCGAACTGCTGGAGAGAGTCCAGCGCAGAGCCACAAAAATGATTAAGGGAGTGGAGCATCTCCCTTATGAGGAAAGGCTGAGGGAGCTGGGTCTCTTTAGTTTGGAGGAGACTGAGGGGTGACCTTATTAATGTTTATAAATATATAAAGGGCGAGTGTCATGAGGATGGAGCCAGGCTCTTCTCAGTGACAACCAATGGTAGGAAAAAGGGTAATGGATTAAAACTGGAACACAAGAGGTTCCACTTAAATTTGAGAAGAAACTCCTTCTCAGTAAGGGTAACAGAACACTGGAACAGGCTGCCCAGGGAGGTTGTGGAGTCTCCTACTCGAGAGACATTCAAAACCCACCTGGACACATTCCTGTGTAACCTCATCTAAGTGTTCTTGCTTTGGCGGGGGGATTGGACTAGATGATCTTTTGAGGTCCCTTCCAATCCCTAACATTCTGTGATTCTGTGATTCTGAGACCTTGCATTGTTTGTGGAGAAAGAACCATTTTTAAAAGTGCCTATTTCTTTCTAATTACTGTTGAAGGTATTTAGGGTGACTAGCTCAAAACTCATGTCTACACTTGGTCAGATTAATCTTAATTAAATTGCTGAATTGTTGATGAACTTTTAGGTGTCAGGTTTTTTAGGAACCTGTAATGATAACATTTCAAATAAGTAAGACTTTGGGTTTGTAATTTTGGATTTAAGTTTGTAAATTAACTTTAATATTTAACTTAGGCAGTCCATGTATCCTTTTTTCAAATGTATCCTGTGGTACCTTTTGAAAATCTCATTTATGTACTCCTTAGCCATCTTTATACATTTAGCAATTTTCCTCTAAACTTTGCTGCTATAATGAGATGCTGACTGAAAGTTGGTGACTACCTTTATTAGGTCTTAGTTTCATACTGTGTTGAACCCTGAACTGTGAGTAGGCCCATCCAAGTCAGTTCACAGATTCACATATACTTAAATGCCTTATTCGATCAGGGACTAAAATGTGAACATTTCTGTGTCTTCTCTATCATTATAATAACACTATTTATAGCTACATTTTCCAAACAGGTGTACAAACCTGAGCCCTTACACTTTCAGATAATTGATTACTCACTCTATTTATGGTTACACCTGCACATTTACTCATAAAAAACTTAATATAAAGTAGTCCTGTAGTAATAGTATATTAACTGTAGCTATTATAATACTATATATTACTCTGTTATTTTAATTTAAAAAAATAGATTAAAAATATGGGTTGATAAATATAGAATACTTTTGTGGAGCTTTCCCAACTGGGAAATTTTCTTGCTTGGAATGATTATGCAAATCCATGCAGTTCTCATTTGAACTTCCGGGGTTTCTGAGTAGTCATCATACTCATAAGTTAGTCAAATGGGTTGTTGCAAAAGCTGCTGACTCTAGAAAACTGAGGCCAATAGAAGGCAAGGGACACTAAAAGGAAAACAAATAATCTCACCCCAAGAAAAAGGTTTCTGTAATAGCAACCTCATTTCTGCAGTAGCTTCAGGAAACACCCAAAGAAACACCCAAAGAAATCCCAATAACTCAGAAACTTGTGTTTGCAGAAAAATATTTATTCTGAACCCTATATGAAACAAATCAATTCAGACTTTTCAGACTTGAAGTCCATCGAATTTGATTTAGATTGCTCACAACATTGAAAGGCAACATTTCAAGAGCTCAATATAATTCACTGACAGAGTTTTGTTGGGAATGAAGGTTATTCAATTAGGAAAACAAATTAGGCTCAATTGCAATCAGTTAAGGATCAAGCTGAGTCATGATCAAAGAGCATCAAATACTTTACATATATTTGTGTGGTAAAATTCAAGAAAATCTTCAAGGCTTACTTCTATGTCTCTTCTAATAAGGTATAGAAAAAATAGAAAATGTCAATTAGTTAACAAGAGAATATTCACATTCTTCTATTGTGAAATAAAAACATAGCATCAGGAAATAATTGTTAAGTGTATGAATACTATAATTTCAAGATTGTCACTGGTGTTCATTTTCTCAGATCCTGTTGAAATAGTTAATGGTATACATGGTTGTCACAGTTTCATGAGTCTCCCAACTCATGAAGTAGAACATTTCCTCTCATTTTCTGGAAGTTCTCTGAAGGACATAATTGACAACATAATCTCTAAAGTTAAGTCCTATTACTACACACACATGAACACAAGAATCTAGAGCCCTAAATAAAGGAATCCAGAATTCCTCGATGAAATAGCTGAAATATAAGTCTTTAAAGTAATTTTTCACTTTGCTTATCATGTTGTCCTCTCCTCTTAAATCCTTCTTTCCAGCCCAGGCACTTTCAGGGATTTCTGTGGCTGAAACAACTTAAATACAACCATCTAAAGTTTGGTTCCTTGGGCTGCTTACAGGTCCCTGTTTTCTCATGCAAATTCCAAGTCATTGAACTGCAAAGTCCTAATTAGCTCCTTTACCCAGGTATATCCTGCAACAATATCCTGCATCTGAGAAGACCTAGATGTGTAGCAGATTGATTTACATGTTAGGATCTGCAGGAAGAAAAGCTGATCATAAGCAGCAAAAGGGTGTCATGACATGCTACAACCATGTCCCCTCTCAGTAGAAGTCTCCTAGAGTACTCCAGGGCTTCATATTTCTCCATTTTGTTGCTTGTCCTGTCTGTTGCAGGTAAAATAGAAACAAATGTTCATTTTTCACAGCAGAGGGAGGTCACAGGAGCAGAGGATTGTGGTGAGGAGCTGTTGTGGCCTGTCTTCTTTAAGCTGTTTGTGAGTGATACTATAAGGAAACTGAGCAAGACAACATTTATTTTTTTTCACTAACTTATTCAAGGTAATAAAGGCAAGTGCTATCTGAAGAACCACAAAAAGACCTTTCAACTTTCTTCAAGAAAAGGCTGTATTAAGTTCAGCTTAGATAAAAGTGATGTCATGCACTTCAAAATAAATGGTTCAAAATTTACACGCGTAATAATGTGCTCTGAGCTAACCATTAGAACACACAAATGAGATCTTGGGGTTATAATGGATAGTTCAATGAAAACATAAATTCTTGATAGCAGTCAAAAAAACAAATAGGCTAACAGGAAGTATTCCTATCCTAAGAAATATATATTGAAACTGGAAAAGGTACGGGGAAGAAGAACAAAGATGATCAAAACTGTGACATGTCTTTATGATATGAGACAATAAAACTTTTCAGTCTGGAAAAAGTAAAATGAGGGGGTAGACTATGGCAGAGATTTATAAAAATGTGAATGGAATAGGAAAGGTGAAAATGTAGAAGGGGGTTTCTAATATCTGGAACACCAAATTAAACTAGTGTCTAGCTGAAAGGAAAAACACAAAGCAAAACCAAAAAGAGGTCTGTCTTTGCATAGTGCGTACTCAGGCTGCAAAAGAAGTTGTGGTTGCCAAAAGCTTTGATTTGTTCAGTTAGTGATTGAACAAGGTACTGGAACAAAAAAATCACCAGTGGCTATTACAGTGAGTGTCCAATCCTCTTTTCTCCAGACACTAGGATATTATTCACTGTCATTATGTTGTGTGATATTGGCATGATTACTTACATCATGGGCTTGTCTGAGCTTATAGTTGTCTTCAGACATCATCTGCTTGCCACTGTAGAAACATGACACCAGACTAGATTGGCATACTTTTCTGGCACAACATGGCCAATATTGTTTTCATCTGTTCCAACTGATATATTGGTGGATTGCTTTATTACAACCATAAGAAGAACACCTAATACTGCAAAATGCTGAGCCAGCTACCTGAGTGATAGAATAGCATTGTCAACTGCTAAGTACTGCAACAATTAATATTTTCCTCAAATTGAGGTTATCAAGTTTTAAAGAAAAAGAATTTTAGATTTTGTCTAATAGAAGATAAATATACCAGAAGACATGTAAAGATAGCAGTAGTGAACCATTCCTAGGTGTTTATTCTGGAAAGAATGAATTCTCTGCCTCAGATCAGGATGAATGCTAATAGCAGTACCAAATGAACGCACCCTGAACCATCCATGGCACAGGACTTTGGATAAAAATAGGGAGTAATCCCAACCCCTTTTAGGAATGGCTCCCTTTGTTAACTCATGGTAATAAAGCCATTTTTATAAATCCTCAGTTCGATCATGCTTTGAATCACCTAAAACCAACTACTTGACTGCAACTAAAAAGTGGGAAGATCACAAGAAAAACAAAAACAAACAAACAAACCAACAAACCCCCAACTTCAGATGCATCCTTATATTAATTGTTTACAGTAGTCTGTCTTAGATGCCTGACTACTCACTGTGATGGTGGCTATGAATCTCACTCATTTTTTCCTTTACTTCTTTGATTATGCAGGTATCTTAGGCACCTAAAAGCAGTGTAAATTTTATTTAAGGAGGTAAAAACTTTTATACGTATCTACATATGTGAAAATATTCAAGGTTATAATTCTAAACTTTCTCTGTGGATCTGCCCCTAAAATTTATTTATGTAAGATTCAGAATACTTGTGTATTAATTGCCTGTGTACTAATACTTTTACTAACACTAGACAGACTATTTAGTTTTGGTTTATTTTTGTTTTTTTTCCTATACAAAATATGAAAACTAGGGTCTCACAGTTCCTCTTGAAAATTATTTCAGTGTGATTTTGTCACTGCTCTGCATACTGGGAAAATGCAAAAATCTTATGCTACTTTCTGTTATTCAAATAATTTTATGTGAAAAGAGGTAACATTCCCTGTCAAAACAGTAAACATTTCAGTCTCTTAAGAAGATGTCTTTGTTCCATAGTGCAGAAGATCCATAACCCTGCCTATAATTATGTCTCACCTCTGATTCTGTTTTGAGTGAACAGTTGGTTTCAGGAGGTTAATATCATGTAGGTTACTTGCCATCAATGGCAAGAAAAGCTTAACCATCCCTTGTTCAAGCTCATTTAACTTTTTTAAACCTAAGATTTCACTCAGAAACCTGCAAAATAAGCAGTGACAGCCAATTTCTCAAGTTAAGTGGTGAGTGAGAATGCATCATTTGCTTTTTAGCCTTCATTAAGCCTGGCCCTGCTCTCTCTCAGGGGTAGTACAAAGGGTGTTGCCTGGCAAAGGATAATAAGCAAGGAAGGGGAGGTAAAGGCAGACCAGTCATTCTATGATCATCTTGGGAACTGGATCTATTCATGTATGGGAAGATTTTTTAAAAATACAAAGGATGTTTGGGTAACCAATTACTGTTGACTTACTTTTAGAAAGAGGTGGCCTAATTTCAAAGAATAAACATAACATCAATGTCAGGAGCTTCTGAATTTGTTCTAGGTGAACTGCTCTACTGCAAGGTACTGGACAAATAAGAAAAAAAGGAAGGTATTAAGGTAATTAATGTGATTTTGAAAATATTTTGATAGTTTTTAAAATTGTTTTCATTTGTGTTGCTTAGTTGCCAGCCAGGATTAAACCATGACAGCCTTTTACTCCATAATCAGTCAAACAATACTTTGTTGCAATCAGTTACTTTATGAGAATAGTCACAATGTTTACTGGGTAATAAGAGGTAATAAATACTTGGATCTTTTTCCTAGACCTGTAATAGTTGATGTTCCTCCAACTGGAATAAATAAATAAATAAATAAAATAAAGACATGTTATAGAGAGTAATGTAATTAAAGAGTAAAACAGATGGTATATCCAATGAGAAAATTATTCTTAGTTGTTAAGTCTTGAAGCACAGATTAACTCTTGTTCGTACAAGAGACACTATTCCAGTAAACTTGTACATACAAAATTAAATGCCGCACATGTTGATTCAGCTGGCCAGCCGGAAGCAGGGGCAAAACTATCTAATTAAACTGGTCTTGGTTAGAAACCGCTGACAAGAAACATTTCTAATCACTTCAGGCAAGAATGTGAGCTTGAGACTTTGCTTTGCAGGTCTCTGAGGCCACTCAGAATTACTGACATTCAGTACTGTGATCTGTTTGTTCTTTCACAGGTCTAGAATATTTTATTTCTTGTAGCTATCTTTCCAGCCTTTGGAAGTTGGTGACTGTCTGGGTCTCACTATGAGAGGAAAGGCTTGGCACAGTCTAGTTGTTTTTAGGACAAAGTCTTCCATTGGAGGTTATACTGGAAGATATAAGCATGTAGTTAATTTATTTGCAGTATAGGTTGTGTACTGTTCAGTATGTTTTCTTACAAAGAAAAGATGCCTGCTTGATTTTGTTCTGGATTTGGAACTCTGGGCTAGGTGAATTACAGAGACTGACCCTTCCTTTGCTGCAACTGAAGAGGAGCTTATGTAGTGCAATGTAGGGTAGCCAGCATGTGTGACAAAGTTAGAAAAGAGTGATCATGCAGCACGAGTGAAGTAATAGTGCAGACAGAAATATCTGTGGGACTTTACTGACGTGCTGTTGCAGAGGCACAGAGACATGCCCCGCAGCCCAGTTTTTCCTGTCATCCCTACTGATAGTTTTTGTTTTAACAAAGAGTAGCTCCTCCTGCATCCTCTGCGTACAAAATAAATTCAGTTAGTCTTGCTCTATTACTAGAAAATTAAGACTGTAAACCACTCAGGAACTGTGCGGTTGGTCTCTTGCAGACTCACTTGATCTGCACTCAAATTCGAGTGGAAGCTGCATAGTTGTTGGAACAACAGAACTGAGCCTGAGATAAGCTACCCTGACAAAATGCACCAGTGTGATGTCAAGTGTGCTTGGAAGACAAACAAAGCATCTGTGGCCAAAATCAACTTGTGTTTGCCTGCCAAGGCAATAATGAACAGTATGATACCACAAAGAGGAAAAAAAACAGCTTGGTTTTGGCATTAAAAGACAAAACAAAATACAACACGTAACAGAATTATCACAGTTTATATAGGATGTGGTGCTTTCATGCCAGTGATTCCTGTCTTTCTACTGGAAATACTGGCTCAGTAGCTGATGGGTTGGTGACTGCAATTAGTCTCTGCATTCTCTGCTAGCCATGCTTGACAGCCATCTAATTAGTGTTATCAGAGCCATACCATGAGACTGTTCAAAATGCTGTTATTAAGTCACGCACTTGCAAGGAAATGTTTTTTTTTTCTCACTCGTCATCATGTGTAATAGTGGGAGTCAACTGATACAAATAACATTGGACTACTTTTCTTCATGTATAGACAAGCTGATCCTGTGCTTGAAGCCTGTCTCCAATTAGAAAGGGGCAAATAAAAGTATGACCATTTCTACACTACACTTGAGCTATCTCCTCTTATGATGGACCATATGCTGTGATATTTCATTCATTTTAATGAGAGAGAATAACCTCACACAGTCAAGACCTTTATCTGTCTTTCTCTGTTACCCACCTTCTGCTTTAGAGCAAGTTTTTTTCCCCAACATGCTTCAGTTATATTCCATGATGACATACAGAATCTGTGCACAAACACTATAACTGTTCTGTTTGATACTGAGGATTGTGTGAGACTAAAAATTCCTTTATGAATCTGAAATTTGATTACTTCCTCTACCTTTTGTTTTCCTTCCTTTCAACATTAGGTGCTGTTCCAGGGAACAGACACATATGACCCCCAAGGCAACCTGGCTGAACTTTGCCAATTTTCTATTAGAAAATAAATGCTTTGGGCAAAGATTGTAATCAAACCAAACAAGGGAGCTCATCCAGTCAGGCTGCCATTGTGGATGTTGGTCATCTGCTAAGGCTGATGAGAACTATTAGCTAAAAAAGCGGTCTAAAGACTGAGTGGGAGGAAGGCTCTCTATCAATCACTTGAAAGGAGAAAATTCACGTTCCAGGGAAGAAGACAAATGGAGGGAGGTAGAGGAAATATTTCAGACAGGAGAGAAAAGTGAGTCAGGAAAGATATGAGTGTCATATTATTGTGTCTGGATATATGTATTTCTTGGGCTCTACAACAGAATGATTTTCTCTTGTAAATCCTGTAAACTGTCATGAAATCTATTTATTGTCTCTGGTTCTGGAAAAAAAAAAATCATTGTACCCATTGAATTTGATGTTTGAGAGTTTGAATGAGCACGTGAGTATGTCAGTAAGAATATGGGTATTTAGGAGGTCATGTTTTATATTAATTATATTTATTTACATTTATTTATAATTATTGATTAATAATCTAATTTTATATATGATAAGGCATACTGTTGTCTATAAAATGTAAAAAAAGCAAGAGATACGACTGCAGTATACCTATATTAAGACATTGATGAGACATTAAGAGATATTAAGACATTGATGAGAACTGGGTTAGGGAGTAATTAAGCAATCTGGACATCCATTAATGTTTATAAATATGCAAATGGTGAGTGTTACAAGGGATGAGCCAAGCTCTTCTCGGTGACAACCAATGGTAAGACAAGGGGTAATGGGTGCCAACCAGAACACAAGAGATTCCACTTAAATTTGAGAAAAAACTTCTTCTCAGTGAGGGTGACAGAACACTGGAACAGGCTGCCCAGGGGGGTTGTGGAGTCTCCTACTCTGGAGACATTCAAGACCCACCTGGACACATTTCTGTGTAGCCTCATCTAGGTATTCCTGCTCCAGCAGGGGGATTGGACTAGATGATCTTCCAAGGTCCCTGCCAATCCCTAACATTCTGTGATTCTTTGATGCCAGTCCAGCATGAGGGATCAAAATGTTGCAATCAAAAATCAGCACACAATGAAGTTCTTGGTCTGGACTTTGAATGTTTCCAATCTGGTATATGAAATAGGAAACAGGAAATCTGAAATAAGAAAACTCAATTAGCAGAAGTATTGACTGTTCCAATTCCTATTAACCTTAATGGAATTTAAGATAGCTGCCCATGCTCTTTTAAAACCCTGAATTGTTAAAAAGGGTTCCTCAGAAGGTACTACAAAAACATGAGTAAATGGAAAAAGAAATTATTAAAGCTATGAAAAAGCACTTTATAAAGTGCTAGGCATAGATCATCCATCAATCTGTCACCTCCAGTGTTATCAGATTATTTTGGTGTAAATCACTGCGCAGGTCATCTCAGCCTACAGTTTTATACCACATTAGGAAGCACTCCAATCTTGGAATCAGTGATTTTTATTTCATCTATGTGTAACTTTAAATATAAAGTCTCTCTGTTCATCCTTTTGTTTTCCTTTCAGCAGAGAAATGATGATATGTATGTGAAAGGCAGTTATTCTGCTCTGGTGAATTCTTGCCTTTCATCGCTGTCCTCCCTGAACATTTACTTTCTGGAAGTGGAAAGCATGCCCCTGCTTCATTTCTTACCCCTGAATGAGGAAACAAATGTGACTACACTGCAGTTCTGTTCTGAAATACCATGCCTGGTCTAAAGTGTCAGTAAATATAGGCATTGGATGGATTTTTGGACTACCTTTCAACTGAAGATAGGAAGTGTTTCCAGTCAGCATAATTTCCTTAGAGCACAGAAGGTGGAAAACTGGTTTTATACGCATATCACAAATTGAAATGAGTCCTTCAATGTTTTTCTTGTTAATTTAGTATGTGAAGAGCCTGCAGCTGATGGAAAATTTTCCTATTATTTTTGAATTACTCATATTCTCTTTTTATTCATTAGGTCACCTTCCATGAAGCCCGAGAATGACAACCAGTAATTTATTGGCATGTAGGCAATATTAATCAACTGTCCATAATGTGTTCTGTTTTAAGTGTGCCTTTTTCAGAAATGAGTACAACTCCCTGCATATCTACTTACATTCCAACTTTAAATGTGAGATACTCACAAGTCCTAAGGGAAAGAAGTGGCTTACAAAAAGAAGATAAGAATTTTGACAAGGACATTCAGAGGTAATAGTGTTTCCCTAGACTATTGCCAGATGTCTTCAGCTGTTTTGATTTTAGGGTGAAGAAGTTTGTTTGTTTTCCTCCCTGGAAAGAAAAAAAAAAGTAGTAAAATACTCAGTAAAGAAGGTAAGCAGCTGAAACTCCTCCAGTTCTGTTAAATATTTGAAAACAAACACTACTAATTATAGGAAAAATGTCAGTTTTGAGTAAGAAGGAAAAAAAAAATGCCACAAAACCATAAATGGTGAGGCACTGCTCCCAAAGCATTCTCACATAACAATCTAAATTGTAGTTTATCATGATAATAGTATAAAGATTTATTCCAAGTTTGGCAGGCTGATGTAACCCATTGTTGACTAGGCCAGGTTCACTAGTTATTGAATTTCTAGAAAATTAAGTAGATTCAGTCTTCTCTTGACAGCTACAGCTGAAATCATTAATTTTCAGTATGATTATTTTAGCTGACAACTTGATAATGGCTCCATCAAGTGGTACAACTGCTTCACTGTATATTTTTGGTACCACTCATGAAAGAAAACTTGACTTCTTAAATTTTGCTTGGAGATACTTTTGGCTCCTGTTCTGAACAATGAATTCTGTCAACAGATTTCACAAGATGGTTGTTCAGAGAAGAAAGATTCATTACCACTAACGAGGCCAACAATCATGGTGTGAACCCAAGTGACTTAGAAAAGTGCGAGAGCATCTCAGATGTCACAGAGAAAAAGGTCGGAGCTTAAATAATGGGTAGAGGTTCATTACACCTCACGGTATCACAGTATGTTTGGGATTGGAAGGGACCTCAAAAGATTATCTAGTCCAATCCCCCTGCTGGAGCAGGAACGCCTAGGTGAGGTCGCACAGGAACATGTCCAGGCGGGTTTTGAATGTCTCCAGCGAAAGAGACTTCACAGCCCCCCTGGGCAGCCTGTTCCAGTGCTTCTCTTGTTTTATTATTTTGTTTTCCTGGGACCTAGACAAACAGTTCAGTTTGATGCTAGCACTGTGTATTGGATGATCTACTGCCTCTGGAGGCAAATAAGATGAGGGGTGTGAACTGCTTCTAAGCCAACAAGGTATTAGGTTATAACCTGTCTGCTACACTTAGGGTGTACACTACCTACTCTGAGGGGAAAAAAAAAAAAAAAAAAAAAAAAAAAAAAAAAAAACCACAACACCAACAACAAAAAAAACCAACACACACAGTATTTAGTTAAAAACAAAAACAAAAACAAACAGAAAAAAGACACACACACACACGCCCCCCTCCTCTTCTGGGTATTTATTACCCATAACTGATAATAGAATCAAGCAGAAATTATTGATTTTGCATCAAACCTTTACAGTTATCTGCAGTTTCACACTTTATTACCAATTCCTGTCCATACTCAATCATGTTCAGAGTAGTGGTAAGAGAAAGGTTTAACCTTGTTTCTTTTCCTGCATTTTTTCTTGGCATTATGGAAACATGTAGACCAGGATTTCTGTAGATGTCCTTGTCTAATGTGACATCGATTACACCTGCAGATGTATATGGGTTTGACCTAAAAATCTTCCTTCCTTTTTCCTCTTAAAGAAGAATGTTTTTTACACTTCCGAGTCTACTATGGCAGGCAATAGGCACATACATGTCCCCAGGCACTGCATGGGTGTTTTCTGGGAATCTGAGGGTTGGAAGGTGTCAAAACCAAGCTAGGACATTTTTGAAAAATAAGCTAACACCAGGACTGGGGATAAGTAAATGAGTCCTTGTCCTACCTTTTTTTCTGCAATATGTGTAGATACTGATTCTTGTGTTTGTTTCTAAAAAGTCTTTACTCATTAAGCAGCACCTTCACATATCCCATAGGTGTGGGAGAGGACATTTTCTCCCTTGTGCTGCATCTAGCAAGAATGGTGCTGTTTGCAATTTGTTCTGTTCTCAGTAGAACATGCAGGAACAATCTAGTCTGGCCAGATTTGGTATAATGTTTGAGATAGTGCAGGCTGTTTTGGGAATATCAGCAGTAATAAGCCAGACAATCTTCTCCCTGAAATAAATTAAATTACCCTTCTCTCTGTCATTTCTAGCACTTCTGATTCCAAAGTTTTACATATGGAACTGCCTATGACCATATGCCTGATTGGCTGGATGGCAATCTTTATTATTATAATATTGGAGAGGTTCTCTTACAAGTGATTAGAAGTGGTTATGTGTGTAAATTCTGTTCCTCATGTAATGATTTTCTATACCTTTAGAGACTATAGACTAAAGTCTGCTTCATGTGTTTGGTTTTTTTAACAAATTGTCTAAGGAATGTTGTTTAGTAAGTAAAAAAACTTCACTCAGACACAGAACTGTGGTAAAACAGTCTTCAAAATATATGTAGTCATTGCAACAGCAAAAGATAAATCCATTCTAGGTTACCTCATATTTTAAATAAGAACTCTGAAAAGTAGAAATAATCTTAAATAGCTAAGTAATGTTGGAATCCATACACTCAGTTTCTAGTGGCAGTTTTAAGGATTTAAGCATATAATTTCCTAGTTCCTGTGAAATTATCTTGTCAACCTACTAAATAACAAACTGAGCTTCATGGGCATTAGTTTTATGTTGTCTGAGAAAAAGGAAAAAGCACAGATAGTACTGCTTGTCTTCCTATATCACCAGTTCTTCTCACACAGAGTGTAAGTCAATACAAATTGCGTCCACTGGTGAACTAAATTTTAGATTTTGTTCAACTCTTAAAGGAGAAAAGACCATTTGATGTCATTGCGCATTATCTCTGTCAGTAAGAGCCAAATTCATGGCTCCAATTGAGGTAGTTACTCACATGAACAATCCTGCATCATGCATGACATAATTTCCCAGTGAGGGACATTCCTAATCTGTCCCACTGGGAAATTTTCCTTTCAAAGACTGCTCATTTTCCACTGATAATGGCCCATCAAAACAGAGTCATAAAGAAGTCTAAATTGGAGAAGGCCTCTGAAGATCATCTGGTCCAACTCTTACTCTAGAGGAGTCAAACTCATTTTCACCAGGGGCCACATCAGCCTCTTGGTTGCCTTCTAAGGGCCAAATGTAATTTTAGGACTGTATAAGTGTAACTGCTCCTACATTTGACACCCCTGCCTTACTCATACGTCAACTTCTTCAGTCCTCTAAACATCACACCATCTGACCTACAGATCTGTCCTCTGCTCTACAACTAATATCTGGATGGTCAAGATGATCTTTTATGTAGAGCATAACACCCCTCTTCTACTTTTTCTGTCATTCTTGAATAGCTGCAACTGTCCTTTACAGTATTCACAAAATAATTTAGTTGAAATCCACTTCAATAAATTAGTTATCCTATTAACAAAGATGTCATTGCACTTTGACAAGTGGATCCTATCTCTCTGCAGTGACCTGCAATCTTTGAAGAGTGTCTCATGGTCATGGAAGCCAAAATCCTGCTGTCAACACCAGCTATGCAGCCAGATCCTGATCCATGTTATACATGTGCTGCCGCCTGCCCTTCTTGTGACTGGCAGCATTGAGTAGAAAATATCCTGAGTTACTGTCTGTGACTGTCTCCTTTAATTCAGTCCCTGGGTCTCTGCAGTCTTGTTTGATTAAGCAGCTGTATTTTTTGTTCTATAGGTAACTGGATCCAATGAAGCCATAATGAAGAATGCATTATTATTACACAAAGTCAAAATAAATAATTTGATTTCTTGTGTATTTCATGTGAATTAGTCTACAACCATTTTAAAAATTATTATTATTTCATTGAATTTTTGTTTTAATGGAAGTTGCCTTTGTCAGAAATTTAAACAGTGCATGTAAAGATACGCATGTTTTAAAAGCCCCATAGAACAAAATTGTTAGAAAATAACAACCCTTTCTTTCAAAAAAAAGCAAAAATATTTCTCATCACTACTGCAAAGCATTATTATTGTAACTATATCGAAGGCAGGACCTGAGAAACTAACTTTATGAATCACAGGTTCTTTTTACTATTTTTTTTAAAGAAGAAACAACAGCTTTTTTTTCCATCTTTTCAGTCGTTAATTATGAAAGTCATGAGTGTCCATGAGTTTGCAACAAGGGGATTCAGTAGCCTAAATGTAGGTATTTGTTGTTATTTTAGGCATTAGATGCCTGGCCTCCAGCTGCAACTCCAGAAGGATGAAGGTGTCCCATAAATCTTTTGTTGCACCTGCCAGCTTTGTGTAGAGGTCATCAATAACTGGGTCAGTCTCACATTTAAACAGTGAAACTTTATGTGCTGCAATACTTCCACCTTCAGATACATTGATGGGGAATAAAGAATGCAGAGGAATCAAACAGGGAAGATGCAATAGGGCTTGAAATGATGGCCTATTCCTGATTTTAACCTCTAGTAATTTTTAAAAATAAATTAGATATTTTTGCTTAATCCCTTGATGCCAGTAGCTAGTTTTTTACAGACAGCATCAAATATAATTGACTTTAGCAGTAGCAGTAATATAGTTGTTTTCCTGAAATGTGATCTTCTGGATCTACATGAGTTCTTTTTATTATGTTTTCCTAATTGTTCCATAATTCTGATACTTGTAAATTGGTGAAAGCTGGCACAATGAATGTAAAAGCTATACTGATATTTGTGGGGTTTTTTTTCCATGTGGCAACATAAGAGGTTGATTTCAACAACATTCCTTAGACAATTTGTTGAAAAAAAAAAACACATGAAGCAGACTTTAGTCTGTAGTCTCTAAAGGTATAGAAAATCATTACATGGGGAACAGAATTTACATACATAACCACTTCTAATCAATTGTAAGAGAACCTCTTGACTCCATCATTATCACTACACAAACCTTCTATAAAGTAACAAAATAGTTTTGCATTCCAGAAGGTGTCAGCAGAGTATTAGAAAATAAAAATGAGGATGCTGTCTAAAGCCTGTGGTATCAAGAAATTTCAGCAATAAAAATGGCTGTTTTACATGGTGGTTTGTACAAAGAAAGCTTTATCTACAACTATTATTTGCTACTCTTTTTTCATTATTGTAAAGAAGACCTGCATTTGTGTGCTTTCAACTAATAAGTTTGTTAGAAAATACTGAAATATATTTTTCTGAGAAAAAGACCTCAGATCTATGTATTAGTACAAAACAAGGAAATCAAGTAAATTCTTTGCAAAGATGGCAACAGCACTTCCACCAGGGAGAAGGAGAACCCGACAAGTTTAGAGCTAGAACACAAGAATCTCCTTGCACAGTTGTATGTTGCTGATGAGGTCTTTTGTTGATCCCAGAGCCATAGAACAGTTTGAAAAGAAGTATAGAAATGTGGAGTAATTGATTTATAGTCCTCTGTCTTTCCTCCTCTGTTAGCAGCCTGATCCTGTTTCCTCTCAGTTCAGTGAAACAACTCTGTTCATTACTCACATGAAGTGCCCCACATAACACAATTTTACATTTATATACACATTTTAATAAGTGAAATTACAACACAGATAACAAGAATGTTCAATAATTGCATCAAGTTAGGAGTAGAATGGTTAATTATCACTATCCAATTCAGCAAATATATTAGGAAAAGGGAGCTAGAGAGTGACAAGAGCATGTTGGGGTGACCTTAGTAGCTTGCAGTTTTTTGGAGGAGCTTCTGAACTAAGCCATTATGAAAGAAATGACAGTAAATAGAAGATGGAATGCAACTGCGCGCCACAGTCAGGGATTGCACTCTGGCAAAACTGTCCCATTCTACTTTTCCCCCCCCCCCCCCTTACTTTCTTAGTCAAGAATATGGCCAGAGTTTTGTCTGTAATGATCAATAACACTAATGAGAACTAACTGTGCTTTTCTTAAGTAAAGAGGGAGTGGTTGCACTGAAACTTTTAGGGATAAAACAATAGAAAATATACATACATTGGAATTCTTGTACATTACTGAGTTTTTACAACGTAAAAATAAACAGTATTAATTTCAAGAACATTAGAGCTTCAGGTTTGCAGATGGAAAAAGCACTTTGCAATATCCTCTCAAAGACTGCAGCATACTTACCCCATTGGAACTAGTTCTACAAACTAAGCTATCACAAATTCTGCAAGAGAATAAATAATGCAATACAGTAAACAATTTGCCAGATATTATGTATGTTGCATCACTTCTCAGACTGTTTTACATTATTTGAAAAAAGATGGGAAGAATGGTGTCTTCCAGGCAGCCTCTTCACTCCCCAAGATTGGTGACTCTGCTTGTTCCTTATTCAGGCCACAGAAGAATCATGGAATCATAGAATCGTTTGTGTTGGACAGGATGTTAGAGATCATCGTCAGGGACACCTTCAGGATAAACATTAAAATATAAAGTAAACAAGGAATTTTAAAATATGTGAGAAATAAGATATGTAGCAGAGTGAGGCTATGTAATTAGCTCTTTATATTTTTATTTATTGTAGGATTCAGCCAAAAAGGATCCATCCAGGCATGATGAATGGTGTCACCATTTTATCTTCCATTGTGTTTGTATGAATTTAGCTGTCAGAGGTTGTGAGTTTGTATATGACTATGCTGAAAAATCACAACATACCAAATACAATCAATATGATAAGTGTCTACTCATAAGGCTGAGAAAACCAAACCAAAAGACCACCACCTACAACAAGTGCAACAAAACAAAAACAAACAAAAAAAACCAACAAACACCATAATCAGAGTATTCCCTTGTTTAAGATCCATCCTGCTATATCATAAAATTAATGTGACTCTCTTCTCTTGGATATTACAGATTTTCTCCAGCATTTCTATGTAGGAAATTTCACAATTAAGAAAGATCATATTTTGAGTAGTGTTATTGGTTGTCATGTATCTTATTCAACTTCAGAGCACTTGTGTAAATAATTTGAATGGGTCAAGACTTTGAAGTTTAAATAAGCTCTAAGGGGATGAAAGGATCAAGGATGAATTCCAGTTAATGATGTTTCCAAGTTCCCTCTTTAAGTGTTTTTATGAACAAAAAGAACTACAAAGATTTGTCTTTGAGTGAGTAGATTCAAGGTCTGTAATTGAAAACAAATCTACAAAACACTGTGGCATGAAATTAGGCATGCTTATGAATATATTAAAATACAATTTTTTGAAACAACGTGTCTGTAATCAACAGGAACACCTAAACCGTAAGTAAATAAATATGTCTTATTCCTCTCCCATTTACTGGTCATACTTTTTAGGTGAACCAAAGGGGAATTTTCTTGGACACAAAGCTTCCCTTTCCTCTGAGTAGGGAGTTCATTCCTGGCAGCTGTTAAAGAAGAAAAGCAGGTCCTTTTCCCAAGGACTCCCTAACAAAGAGCCCTCCTATTAAGGTGTTTGCAGGAGAAGTCAACGGAAGTAACTAAATGTTACTTGCTTGTCAGTTATTTTTTAGATAAACTAAGACTTGATACATTCTAACAGTGCAGAGAAGACTGTGCATATTCACATTTGGAACTCAAGAAAGAGCTAAATCACATGGTCAATGGATCAGTTTCATATAGACAGTCCTTAGACTAGGGCAAAGGACCATTACTTAGGGACTTCACTAAGAAGAGTTTTACTACCTTCAGTGGCAGAACTGTGGCGTCTTTTATAATACAACCTCCTTCTAAAGGAGCAGCAATGTGTTAGGTACTGTTGCACAAGATGGCCTGCCAGAGGAGGGTTTGCAAAGTAGAAGACCAGTAGTGACAATGGGCAAAGAGTGACCCATGAAATGAAACAAATGAGATATACTGAGAGGTTGTTGAGAACCTTCCTTCCAGCCAAGAGTCATCATCACTTCAGTTGGGATAAATAATAAAGCACAACAAAAATGTATATTGCCTACTTTGAAGACAAGACTTCTCACGAAGAAAGATTTTATCACTCTGGCCAATGACTTGTAAAGAGGATGGTGGGGGTTGTCTTGGACTTCAGTAACTCAAGTTTATAATTTCTGCTTTGTATAAGTACAGTTGTGGGATTTCACTAATTGTCAGTGTGGAATTATATTTAATGCATTATTGGGTGATCAAATGGTATGAGCAAGCTTGCCATATTTTTGGGTGGAAAATGGAGCTAGTGTGATCAGAAGTTCTTTGAGTGTTTGTTGTAATTTCATTCTAAGTAGATTTTTTTTAGGAATCTAAACTGGCTTCTGTTGCTAACTGAAAGTACTGGGCAAAAGGGGTAATTACTGGTATGCATAAAAATGTTTTATTAACCAGTGATCAAATTTTGCTGTGCAAAGAGAACCATATGATAGGCAGGATGCACAGTATTAGATTAAAAATTTGGAGAGTTTCGCTATGATCAGTTTTAAGAAGATGCAGCTGTAAGGCTGACATTCTTAGTCTGGCTATTTTAGTAACTGATGATTAAAAAGTTTCAGAAAGAATATTACAGCTCTATGATTTACACTTCTGAGTGATGAAATTGACTCATTTTTCTAAATCTTCTTCATTCTGTCCCGCCTTATCTTGTAACAGATTACATCTTGCTAGCAAGATAGGCAATTTTCTCATGTGCTCTGAACTTCAGATAGACTTAAAATGAGCAGTTATTTTAGAGTTACAGTCAGATGAAGGACAACACAAAGGAGAACTTAGATATCAAACCTTGAGCATTTCAGATGCTGTTATGATAAATATATTTTTAAATTTACTCTTCAGAGATGCATGTGAACTAAAAGAGGAAGCTTGAAAATTCATCCAAGCATAAGTTTTCTATAGAAGTAATAGAGTAGACTATTATATATGTAATGACGTATTGATTATAACTAGTCTCCTTAGATCCTTGATCTAAACAGCTGGGTCATCTGGAAGTAGCTTTGGAACAAACCTCTCAGATACAAATGCTTGGTTTTGTAATGAGTCTCTGATCTGCTTGACTGTCCCCTGCAATAAAACAGTCTGTACAACCAGTCAGGCTGCAAAGATCAGGAAATACAAAGATGAGTAGTAGTGACCAGCTGCATAGAAGACCAGTGTAGTCTTTTGACACTTGTATGTCTGCACTGCATCCAAACTTCCCCGTCACCACTGTGCACACCCCAAAAGAAAATATTTAACTTTTCAGAGCAGAAATTATAGCGGCCTCAGCAGGAAACTAAACATGCTTAAAAACTGACTTGCAATACTGTTTATCTTTCAGAACCATTTTCTGGGATGGTTTTTCTACATGCCTGGTAAAACTGTCAGTCAATGCTGAGAAAGAGTATAGGACATGAGAGAACACTTTTCAAGCTGGCACTGTAGATGAGGCTACCCTGTTTTAAGGAGGTGATAGAGTTGAATGACATGGTGGGAAGACACGTGCCAAAGGACAGAATCAAAGTAATTTTGTTTATTGGTATAGATATTGTCTAGGTCACTATGTTATTCTACAAAACAATAGAGTGAGCTAATGACCAAGCAAGATAGATCAGCTCACATGAGAATTTCTTTAAATTGTCTCCCTTCATATCAGGATTTTCTTGAGGAGAATTTCTGGAGTGATCCCAAAGCATCAGAGATACTGAAGCAAATAGTGGGTGGGGCTCAATCTTCTTGCTAGGTTTACACTTATTTAAAGAAAGAGCACTTTATATAGATATAGCCCATGATGCAAGTGGAGAATACCATCTGTATTACATCTGCCATTTAACCAAGCTAATGAGACTCTACATAAATCTTTTGAGAGCTTAGAATCCCACTGGCACCCAAAAATCATTTGTAAGGGAAGTGTTATTCACTGTATTAAAACATGGGAGGCTTGGCAGAAGAATGGATTTTTTTTCTTCTTCTTGTAAACAAAAACTGACAGTGACTTTTTTCTCAGTACTGCTAAAGAAACCAAAACAGACAGATTAATTTTCTCCCTTCTCCTAGAGGAAATCCAAGGACTGATGGTTTAAGTGTAAGCAATTAGGCCATAAACACTGTGTAAAATCAGTAGTTGAATTGCTAGTAGTTGCAGGTGGAAGGGAGAATATATTTTTCTGCTCTACAGGGTTTCTATCAGTCTAATCTTGGCACTGTTCAAACACAGGAAAAAAAAAAAAAAGGTAGAATTAGCTAATGGACTAGAAATGCGCCAAGATTTTTGCCATGTTATATTTGTTTACTTTATCTGTTTGTTTCTACAGATTTTTGGCCAGCTTTTCTCTCTGCGCCTTTAGTACAAACTGAGAGATAATGTTCATCCCCAGTTAACATTGCCCCTATCATTGCTCTAAGTACGTTTATGTCTAGAGTATTTTGATGTCCTCTTTTAAAGTCCTTTGACCAGCTAAAAATCCAGCTTCTAATGATGTAATTCAATAAACTCTCCTGTCTGTGGGCTCAATTCAGCATCTGCCAAAACAGATGCACACGGGTAGACATAGGGCCAGCAACTAGGTACTTCAGACCTGAGTCTTTTATAAAGGAGATGAATTATTTCTGTTTTTGCCTTGTTCGTTGCAGATCACAGAAGCGAGGTCATGTAGGCGTTTAACTAATGTGTATTTAGATACAAACTGTAGGTTTAAAAACCAAATGACTAGGTGAGTAACTTTCTAGAGCTGGAATAATCTGTTATAGTGAGGTACTGGTTGTATCCAAGGCCATCATTAGAGTACAGCAATATGAAAGAAATTTTTAGCTCTTACATAGCCTTTTAAATTTTGTTAAGGGATGTTAGAAACTGCCAGTTCTCACAGCTACCCATGCCCAGGACCCTTCTGCCTAGCTGCTGGAGCCCAGACCTGTGCCCTGGGGACTAGTGTCTCTGCTCAGGCTGAGGGACATAGCTGTTGCTGTCCCCTTTGCAGGTTCCTCTGGGTGTACCAGCAAAGACCCTTGGTCTGCCTGATACCTCTGCCTGGACCTGGCCTCCTTACTCACCAGCTGATTCAGCTTGGAGTTTGCCAGTGAATCTACATGCATGTGTTCCACACACCGATTTTGGGACAGATACAGACACTGGCCCCCAGCAGCTGGCACCCAGCATATGTGCTGTGACCTGTCGTACCACTCCATTGCTGAGTGTCTCACTCAGTTCACTCATGCCCATCCACCCAGTAGCTGGTTTTCAAGATACAGTATTCCCATGCCAGTGGCTGACCTGGTCTGTTTCTCCTTGCTGTCTCTCTTATTGCTTGTTCATTAAGTCTGCATCTATGTAGGTTCTTGTTCATGGCCTTCCTTTCTTTTCTTTTTTCTTTCTTCTTTTCTTTCTTCTTTTCTTTTCTTTTCTTTTCTTTTCTTTTCTTTTC